>NC_140999.1:56758123-56951287 GCF_052327205.1 Somniosus microcephalus | reverse complement strand
GCGCCGGCCTAGCAGCCCGGGAAGCCTGGGCCTCGAGTTCAGCGCTCTGCTCTAACCACCGCCATCCCCCCCTCCTCCTCAACCTCGCGCACGGGGGACTCGGGGCTGCTCTCCGCCCGCTGCAGGCAGGCCTGAAGCTGAAAAAATTTCTCTCTCTCGCTCTCTCTCTCCTCTTCCCTCTCTCTCTCTCCTTTTCCTCTTCCCTCTCTCCCTCTCCTTCCCTCTCTCCTTCCCTCTCTCCCTCTCTTTCTCTCTCTCCTCTTCCCTCTCTCTACTTCCCCCCTCTCTCTCCTGCCGTGAGTGCGGGACCGGCAAAACCGGCGCTTTTGAATCAGCTGTCCCCGATTGCAATCGGACACGGGAGTCTGCAGCCCGGCCAACCGGGTCCAAAGGCCCGCCGCGTTCACCAGCAGGAACCCCGGGCTCGCTTCGGAGCGCTGGGCACCCGGCCTCCCGTTGTCGGAGTGACTCCGTTCTGCTACCGAGGTGAGTCCGGCCGGGCCTGAGGCGCGAGCGAGGGAGAGGGGAGGCAGGGAGAGAAAGGAAAGGAGGGAGAGGAGAGTGTGTGAGGGAGAGGGTGTGAGGGAGAGGGGGGGAGTGTGTGTGTGTGAGGGAGGGGGGGGAAGTGTGAGGTAGAGAGGGGGGGAGTGTGAGGGAGAGGGGGGGAGTGTGAGGGAGAGGGGGAGTGTGAGGGAGGGGGGAGTGTGAGGAGGGGGGGGAGTGTGAGGGAGTGGGAGGAGTGTGAGGGAGAGGGGGGAGTGTGACGGGGGGGTGTGAGGGGGGGTAGTGTGAGGGAGAGGGGGGGAGTGTGAGGGAGAGGGGGGGAGTGTGAGGGAGAGGGGGGGCAGGAGTGTGAGGGAGAGGGGGGGAGTGTGAGGGAGGGGGGGAGTGTGAGGGGGGAGTGTGAGGGAGGGGGGGAGTGTGAGGGAGGGGGGAGTGTGAGGGAGAGGGGGGGAGTGTGAGGGAGGGGGGGAGTGTGAGGGGGGAGTGTGAGGGAGGGGGGAGTGTGAGGGAGGGGGGTAGTGTGAGGGAGGGGGGAGTGTAAGGGGGGGAGTGTGAGGGAGGGGGGTGGAGTGTGAGGGAGAGGGGTGGAGTGTGAGGGAGAGGGGGGGAGTGTGAGGGAGAGGGGGGGAATGTGAGGGAGAGGGGGGAGTGTGAGGGAGAGGGGGGAGCGTGAGGGCGGGAGTGTGAGGGAAAGGGGGGGTGTGAGGGAGAGGGGGGAGTGTGAGGGAGAGGGGTGGGAGTGTGAGGGAGGGGGGAGTGTGAGGGAGAGGGGGGGAGTGTGAGGGAAGGGGGGGAGTGTGAGGGAGAGGGGGGGAGGAGTGTGATTGAGAGGGGGGAGTGTGAGGGAGAGGGGGGGAGTGTGAGGAGGGGGGAGTGTGAGGGAGAGGGGGGAGTGTGAGGGAGAGGGGGGGGAGTGTGAGGGAGAGGGGGGGAGTGTGAGGGAGAGGGGTGAATGTGAGGGAGAGGGGGGAGGGAGAGGGGGGGAGTGTGAGGGCGAGGCGGGGAGTGTGAGGGAGAGGGGGGGAGTGTGAGGGAGAGGGGGGAGTGTGAGGGAGAATGTGGGGGGAGTGTGAGGGAGAGGGGGGGAGTGTGAGGGAGAGGGGGGGAGTGTGAGGGAGAGGGGGGGAGTGTGAGGGAGAGGGGGGAGTGTGAGGGAGAGGGGGGGAGTGTGAGGGAGAGGGGGGAGTGTGAGGGAGAGGGGGGGAGTGTGAGGGAGAGGGGCGGAGGGAGAGGGGGGAGTGTGAGGGAGAGGGGGGGAGTGTGAGGGAGAGGGGGAAGTGTGAGGGAGGGGGGGAGTGTGAGGGAGAGGGGGGAGTGTGAGGGGGGGGAGTGTGAGGGAGGGGGGGGAGTGTGAGTGTGAGGGACAGGGGGGAAGTGTGAGGGAGAGGGGGGAGTGTGAGGGAGAGGGGGGGAGTGTGAGGGAGAGGGGGGGAGTGTGAGTGTGAGGGGAGGGGGGGAGTGTGTGTGAGGGGAGGGGGAGAGTGTGTGTGAGGGGAGGGGGGGAGTGTGTGTGTGAGGGGAGGGGGGGAGTGTGTGTGTGAGGGAGGGAAGGGGTGTGTGTGAGGGAGGGGGGGTGTGTGTGAGGGAGGGGGGTGGGGAGTGTGTGAGGGAGGGAGGGGGGAGTGTGTGTGTGAGGGAGGGAGGGGGGGAGTGTGTGTGTGAGGGAGGGAGGGGGGGTGTGTGTGTGTGTGGGAGGGGGGTGTGTGTGTGTGAGGGAGGGGGGGGGGGAGTGTGTGTGTGAGGGGGTGTGTGTGTGTGAGGGAGGGAGGGGGGGGAGTGTGTGTGTGTGAGGGAGGGGGGGAGTGTGTGTGTGAGGGGGTGTGTGTGTGTGAGGGAGGGAGGGGGGAGTGTGTGTGTGTGAGGGAGGGGGGGAGTGTGTGAGGGAGGGGGGTGTGTGTGTGTGAGGGGGGGAGTGAGTGTGTGTGAGGGAGGGGGGTGTGATGCACTATCAATTGCTACAAAAGACTGGAAGTTGATAAAGTAATAAACAGGCTTTTATTACCAAAGAACAGAGCATGCCTCTTGTGGTTGCCTGGTATCCAAAAGGGCCGAGGCCTGCCGAGCAGCGACCTTTATACCCAGCCATGAGGGTGGAGCCAGGGGCGGAGTCAGCTGAGGCATGCACAGACAAGTACAACAATATGCAAGAGTGAACAACAGTACTAACAACAGTGGTGAACAACAATACTAACAACAGTGGTTTATCACATTCACCCTTGTTAAGAATTGAGTCCGGTGGGGTGAAGTGCACTAAAAATTCGTGAACTGAAGTCTATCAGGAGGCCTTGTAAGCCGTCCTGAGCGTCGCAGCAGAGGCGGTGATGGTGCAGCATCCAACGTTGAACCCGGTGTCTCGTTCAGAGGAGGTGTAGCAGGTGACGGACCCTGGGGCTGCTGCATGCCGTCTACAGGGGTCAGAGCATGGGTAATGGGAGGTAGCGATGGTGGTCTCTCAGAGGCACCCGAAGGTGCGAGGTCTCGTGCGGGGACTGTGTCCTGGGGGTAGGCAGGAGTAGCGGCGGGTGGCGAAGAGGGTGTTTCAGGAGCACCCGCAGGTGCGAGGTCTCGAATGGAGACTGTGTCCTCCCGCCCGTCCGGGTACACCACGTAAGCATACTGCGGGTTGGCGTGGAGGAGGCTCACCCTCTCGACCAGGGGGTCCACCTTATGGGTCCTCACGTGCTTCCGCAGTAGGACGGGTCCTGGAGAAGTCAGCCATGTTGGTAGCGACATCCCCGACGTGGACTTCCTGGGGAAGGAGAACATTCTCTCGTGAGGAGTGGCATTGGTGGGTGTACAGAGCAGCGACCGAATGGAATGGAGTGCCGCAGGGAGGACCTCCTGCCAGCGGGAGGTCGGAAGGCCCTTAGATTTTAAGTTTAAAAGGACTGCCTTCCAGACTGTCGCATTCTCCCTTTCCACCTGGCCTTTACCCCGGGGGTTGTAGCTGGTGGTCCTGCTTGTAGCAATGCCTCTCGCGAGCAGGTACTGCCGAAGTTCGTCGCTCATAAAAGATGAGCCCCTGTCGCTATGGATATAGCTAGGGAAACCGAACAATGCGAAGAGGTCATTCAGACATTTAATGACCGTGGTACTGGTCATGTCCGAGCAAGGGATGGCAAACGGGAAACGGGAGTACTCATCAATTATATTGAGGAAGTACACATTGCAGTCAGAGGAGGGGAGGGGCCCTTTAAAATCGATGCTCAGCCGCTCGAAGGGGCGCGTGGCTTTGATCAGGCTCGCTCTGTCTGGCCTATAAAAATGCGGCTTGCACTCGGCACAGATGGTCCTGACCTCCTCGATGGAGTAGGGCAGGTTACGGGATTTGATAAAATGGAAGAACCTGGTGACCCCCGGGTGGCAGAGGTCATTGTGGAGGGTCTGTAATCTATCAACCTGCGCGTTGGTGCACGTACCACGTGATAGGGCATCTGGGGGCTCATTGAGTTTCCCGGGCCGGTACAAGATATCGTAATTGTAGGTGGAGAGTTCGATTCTCCACCTTAATATCTTGTCGTTCTTGATTTTGCCCCGCTGCTTATTATGAAACATAAAAGCTACTGAACGCTGGTCAGCGAGCAGGGTAAATCGTTTTCCGGCCAGGTAATGCCGCCAATGTCGCACGGCTTCCACAATGGCCTGGGCCTCCTTTTCGACAGAGGAGTGTCGAATCTCGGGGCCCTGGAGGGTCCTTGAGAAAAAGGCCACGGGTCTCCCCGCCTGGTTAAGGGTTGCAGCTAGGGCAAAGTCGGATGCGTCGCTCTCCACTTGAAAAGGGAGGGACTCATCCACAGCGTGCATCGTGGCCTTCGCAATATCGCTTTTTATGAGAGTGAAGGCTGCACAGGCCTCTGCTGTCAGGGGGAAGGAGGCGGACTTGATGAGGGGTCGGGCTTTATCCGCATAGTTGGGCACCCACTGAGCATAGTAAGAGAAAAACCCCAGGCATCTCTTCAGTGCTTTCTGGCAGTGGGGGAGGGGGAGCTCCATAAGAGGGCGCATCCTGTCGGGGTCTGGGCCGATGACTCCGTCCTCCACTACGCAGCCAAGAATAGCAAGGCGCTTAGTACGAAACATACATTTGTCTTTGTTGTATGTGAGATTCAGCCGCTGGGCCGTCCGGAGGAATTTCCCTAGATTAACGTCGTGGTCCTGCTGGTCGTGGCCGCAGATGGTGACATTGTCTAGATAGGGGAAAGTGGCCTGGAGCGCGTTCTGGTCAACCATCTGGTCCATCTCCCGTTGGAAGACAGAAACTCCGTTGGTGACGCCGAAGGGAACTCTGAGAAAGTGATAGAGCCGACCGTCAGCTTCAAAAGCTGTGTACTGGCGGTCCTCAGCCCTGATGGGGAGCTGGTGGTGTGCCGACTTCAGATCAATCATCGAGAACACCCGGTATTGTGCTATCTGATTGACCATGTCAGATATGCGGGGGAGTGGGTATGCATCCAACTGGGTGTAGCGATTGATTGTCTGGCTGTAGTCAATAACTAGGCGCTGTTTTCCGCCAGTCTTCACCACCACCACTTGTGCTCGCCATGGGCTATTGCTGCTCTCGATAATCCCTTCCTTCAGGACTCTCGCTACCTCGGATTTAATGAAACCCCTATCCCCGGCACTGTAACGCCTACTTTTGGTAGCGATGGGCTTACAGTCGCGGGTGAGGTTAGCGAACAAGGAGGGGGGGGGGACTTTAAGGGTGGAGAGGCTGCAAATGGCGCGCGGCGGGCGATATAAAAACTGCTGGCTGCAGACCGTGAGAGGGGGGAGGGGTCCACCGTATGCTAAAGTGACACTCTTAAGGTGGCACTGAAAATCCAACCCCAGTAGGACGGCAGCGCAGAGATCGGGCAGGACCAGAAGTTTAAAATTTTTGTATTCAGTACCCCGCACTGAAAGAGTCACCATACAGTAGCCACCGACTTCCGCTGACTGGGCTTTGGAAGCGATAGAGATGCGGTGACGCGTCGGCAGGACCGGGAGAGAGTAACTGCGCACCGTGTCGGGGTGTATAAAACTCTCCGTGCTCCGGCTGTCAAAAAGGCAGGTAGTGGCGCGGCCGTTTACCGTAATGTCCATCATGGACCTGGACAGTTGATGCGGGAGAGATTGATCCAGCGTCACGGAAGCCAGCGTATCACAGGAAATCACAGAAACCCACACAGTGCAGATAGAGGCCATTTCAAGCGCGTCGATGCAGTCGTCCGATGAGGCGGTGGTGGAGTCCGGGTCCCCCGTAACCGAAGTCGGAGGCGTCCAAGATGGCGGACAAAATGGCGGCGCCCACGGTCCCGATCCCCACGCAGCTGGGGGAGCCCAAGATGGCGGGCAAGATGGCTGCGCCCACGGTTCGCACGCGGCGCTGCTGGCGTTAGCGGTCTTCCCTTTGCAGGCGCTAACGTAGTGACCTTTCTTCCCGCAGCCGGAGCAGGTAGCATTCTTCGCGGGGCAGCGTGCTCTAGGGTGTTTAGCTTGGCCACAAAAATAGCATTTTTGTGCCTTGGACATCACTGCAGCAGTCGGAGGTGGCGGTCCCATGGCCCAAGATTGCGGCGTCCACAGCGCGGGGCGATTAGGGGAGAAAGCGTCCATATTTCTGTGGGCCGCGTCGAGCGAGAGTGCGAGGGACACTGCCTTTGTCAGGTCTATTTCACCCTTCTCCAGCAGCCTCTGCCGGGAGTAGTCGGACCTTAGACCCGCAATGAAAGCGTCTCGTATCAGTCCCTCTGCATGTGCCACGGCCGATACTTCCTTGCAGTCGCAGCCGCGTCCGAGTACCCGCAGTGCCCGTAGGAAGGCCTCCACCGATTCCCCGGGCTGCTGTCTGCGAGATCTTAAAAGGTGCCTGGCATAGACCGTGTTAACCGGGCGTGCATACTGCCCTTTCAGTAGGTCGATAGCCGCCGCGTAGGTCGTTGCATCTTGGATTAAAGTATAGACTTGGTGGCTCACCTTCGAGGCCAGGATTTTCAGTTTATTTTCATCAAGAGTCACGGTCGAGGCTTCCAGATACGCCTCAAAGCAACGCAGCCATTGTGCAAATTTAGTCGACGAACCCGCTTCTTGGGGGTCCAGGTCCAGGCATGTTGGTCTGAGGGCTCGCAGCAGCGCCTGCTGCTCAGCGTTTTGCGCCATCGGTTGATCAGCATCCGCAGCCAACATTTAACTTTGGTAATAAAATTGATGCACTATCAATTGCTACAAAAGACTGGAAGTTGATAAAGTAATAAACAGGCTTTTATTACCAAAGAACAGAGCATGCCTCTTGTGGTTGCCTGGTATCCAAAAGGGCCGAGGCCTGCCGAGCAGCGACCTTTATACCCAGCCATGAGGGTGGAGCCAGGGGCGGAGTAAGCTGAGGCATGCACAGACAAGTACAACAATATGCAAGAGTGAACAACAGTACTAACAACAGTGGTGAACAACAATACTAACAACAGTGGTTTACCACAGGGTGTGTGTGAGGGGGGGGAGTGTGTGTGAGGGAGGGGGGAGTGTGTGTGAGGGAGGGGGGGACTGTGTGTGTGGGGGGGGAGTGTGTGTGAGGGAGGGGGGAGTGTATGTGAGGGAGGGGGAGTGTGTGTGTGGGAGGGGGGCAGTGTGTGTGAGGGAGGGGAGTGTGTGTGTGAGGGAGAGGGGGGGAGTGTGTGTGTGAGGGAGAGGGGGGGAGTGTGTGTGTGAGGGAGAGGGGGGAGTGTGTGTGTGAGGGAGGGGGGGAGTGTGTGTGTGAGGGAGAGGGGGGAATGTGTGTGTGAGGGAGACAGGGGAGTGTATGTGTGAGGGAGACAGGGGAGTGTGTGTGTGAGGGAGTGGGGGGGAGTGTGTGTGTGCGAGGGGGGAGTGTGTTTCTGCGCGGGGGGGGAGTGTGTGTGTGAGGGAGGTGGGGGACTGTGTGTGAGGGAGCGGGGGGAGTGTGTGTGTGGGAGGGGGGATGTGAGGGAGTGTGTGTGTGAGGGAGGGGGGAGAGTGTGTGTGTGAGGGGGGGAGTGTGTGTGAGGGGGTCGAGTGTGTGTGTGAGGGAGGGGGGGAGTGTTATAGGCCCAGTCGCTCTCTCTCTCTTCCCCCCCAGTCACTCTCTCTCTCTTCCCGCCCAGTCGCTCTCTCTCTCTTCCCCCCCAGTCACTCTCTCTCTCTTCCCGCCCAGTCGCTCTCTCTCTTCCCCCCAGTCGCTCTCTCTCTCTTCAACCCCAGACGCTCTCTCTCTTCCCCCCCAGTCGCTCTCTCTCTTCCCCCCAGTCGCTCCCTCTCTCTTCCCGCCCAGTCGCTCTCTCTCTTCCCCCCAGTCGCTCTCTCTCTTCCCCCCCAGTCGCTCTCTCTCTTCCCCCCCAGTCGCTCTCTCTCTTCCCCCCCAGTCGCTCTCTCTCTTCCCCCCCAGTCGCTCTCTCTCTTCCCCCCCAGTCGCTCTCTCTCTTCCCCCCCAGTCGCTCTCTCTCTTCCCCCCAGTCGCTCTCTCTCTTCCCCCCAGTCGCTCTCTCTCTTCCCCCCCAGTCGCTCCCTCTCTTCCCCCCCAGTCGCTCTCTCTCTTCCCCCCCAGTCGCTCTCTCTCTTCCCCCCCAGTCGCTCTCTCTCTTCCCCCCCAGTCGCTCTCTCTCTTCCCCCCCAGTCGCTCTCTCTCTTCCCCCCAGTCGCTCTCTCTCTTCCCCCCAGTCGCTCTCTCTCTTCCCCCCCAGTCGCTCCCTCTCTTCCCCCCCAGTCGCTCTCTCTCTTCCCCCCCAGTCGCTCTCTCTCTTCCCCCCAGTCGATTTCTCACTTCCCCCCCAGTCGCACTCTCTCTTCCCCCCCAGTCGCTCTCTCTCTTCCCCCCCAGTCGCTCTCTCTCTCCCCCCCAGTCGCTCTCTCTCTTCCCCCCAGTCGCTCTCTCTCTTCCCCCACAGTCGCTCTCTCTCTTCCCCCCAGTCGCTCTCTCTCTCTCTTCCAACAACAACATGCCCTCAAAAAAGCCTCGGCACCGCCGGGCACTCTAGCTAGTATATATAAAAGAGTTTGTCTGTTTGTCTGTCTGTCCGGCTATACAATCAAAAGTTATAGAGCGTACCTACACGCATGTTATATCAAAAGAAAGCTTATCATTAGGGGAGTCTCATAGGCATATTTATGTTTTGGTCAGACAAAAATTGTTGGGACAGTATACAAAAAACGTTCAAAAATCCTGAAAACTCCGCTCATTAGCGGTTGACCAATCCTACCTCTCATTAGCGTTGAGTGACGTGCTGGTTGACCAATCCTACAGTTCAGTGACCTGATGGTTGACCAATCGGTGCGTCACGGGTGGGACCTAATCCTCCAGTCTCCCGAAACTTTGCCGCCATTTTTTTCATCCCCGCAGCGGCAGCACCAGCTAAACAAACCCCCACATTGCGGCTCCGGGAGCGGCAGGTGAGTTTACACATAGCGGGCGGGGGAGCGGCAGTGGCCAGCCATCAACCGCGGCACCCACGGGAGAGCTCAGCTGGGGTCCATCTCGGCCCGACAGCCCGGCCGGGCCTGAAGCGCTAGGCCCCGCATGGCCAGTATCACAACGGCACCGGGCCTCAGGTGTTAGGCAGCGAGAGGGGAGGGAGGGACAGAGGGGGAGGGAGGGAGAGGAGAGGGGGAGAGGGAGGGACAGAGAGAGGGGACAGACAGGGGCAGGGAGATCGCACGGCCCAAAATTGCCCTGGCAACGCCGGGCACCCCTAGCTAGTATTGAATATAATGATCGCCATTTCAATTGTAATAAACAAATGTGGTGGCAAAGATTCAAAGAGTTAACCTATGCGTGCCCAGAAATGGAAGTGTCACAGTGAGGTGTCAGGGCGCCCTTCATCTGTAATGATGGTGGTGAGAGCAATAGGAACCCACAGTTTATTGTACATTGTGTATGGTGTGTTATGAAGGTGGCAGCCACATGTGTTTGCTTCGTAAACTTAAGCGAATTTGGCATGGATTAGTGCAGCCCTTACATCACGGGCAGCAATGTGCTTGCATGCTGGTGGAACTGGCGCATCTGCCTCCGCAAGCTCTTCCTCCTCCTCCTCCTCTCAGGAGGAGGCTATGCACTGAGCCACTTCTTCCTCAGGCGATGTTGTGCAGTGCACAGCAGACCATGATGATTCTGGAGACCCTGGCTGGTGAGTACTGTAGGGCTCCACCTGATCTGTCGAGGCATCTGAATCGCATTTTGAGCAAGCCGATGGTTTGCTCGATGATGGCTCTGGTGGAAATGTGGCTGGCATTGTAGCGCTCCTCAGCTTTGTTTGATGGCCTCCTCAATGACATCGTTAGCCACGTCTTCAGGGGATAGCCCTTGCCTCCAAGTAGCCATCCGGAAAGTTGGGTTGGCGGATTGAAGAGCTGAGGCACAGTAGACTGCCGCAGGATGAACAAGCCATGGCAACTGCCAGGGTACTTTGCGCAAACATGCATAATGTTCTTCCTGTGGTTACACACCAGCTGGGAGTTAAGGGAGTGGAAGCCCTTGCGGTTGAAAAATATAGCTGGGTTGTGATGGGGTGCCTTAATAGCCACATGTGTGCAGTCTACGATGCTCTGCACCCTTGGCAAGCCTGCCTTATTTGCAAAGCCAACCGCACGCGCAGTTACACTTGCTTCATCCATGGAGAAGTGGATGTAGTTGTGCGCTTTTGCAAAGAGGGCATCGGTAACCTGCGTGATGCAAGTGTGTGCGACCGACTGGGAGATGCCGCTGATGATCCCTGGAAGGACCCTGAAGCAAAACAATTGAGGGCGGTGGTGACTTTGACAGCCACTGGTAAGGAGTGTCCACCCGCTCCTCTGGGCTCCAAGTGTTGGTGCAGCATTGTGCAGATCTCAGCAACTACCTCTCGCAGAAGTCTCAGCCTCCTTTGGCACTACTGCTCAGTCAAGTTGAGGAAGCTCATCCTCGGCCTGTAAACCCTGTATTGGGGGTATCTCCTGCAGCGAGGTGCAGCCCTGCGCTGATGTCCTCTGCCCTGTGCAGCATCAGGTGGGTGAGGAGGAGGTTGGCAGTTAACAAGCCTTAAGTGCCTCTCCCGCCGCTTGGTGGCGGGACCGATCGAGACTGCCAGAGACGGCATTTGGCAAAGTAGCGTGGAGGCGGGGGCGGGATTACAACCCGCCGTCATTCAAAAAGATTTTAACCTCTGACCCACCTCCAGACCCGTCCTCTGATCGCTGGCATAATCGCGGCCTGTGATGCATCGAAGTATAGTCTGGAATGAAAGTTCAAACCAGTTCAATACCTACTTTCCAACCAAAATCCCAGTGACACAATAGCCATCTAATCAATTGACATAAACATGGCCTACTTGAAGGTCTAGCTTCCCTTTCTAACTGAGGTCCTTATTGGAATGCTTTTGCTCTGCATTTACCGGCAACACATTTTACCCATGTTGCAATTTTATCAATGACGCTTAAAATAAAAAATTGATCTGAATGAACTATTGTATTATAGGATAGCCCTGCTACTTTCCAAAATGGTGACCCTAAGATCACTAAGATATGTATATGTTGAATGATGCCAAGTAATAAAAAAAAAATTGCTAAATACCACTTGGGCGAGGTACCAGAGGCCAGCTGGTGACTGTGGAATTGCACCTCAGCACAAATCAACATCTTCGGAATGGTGGGGTGGGGGCGGAATCATAGGGGAAAGAGAAAGGCACCTTTAATCATTTTCCATCATTTGCTTGTGTGAATATGACAGGGTTTGGCAGATGTGCTCACTCTCCAGGGTGATACAGACTTCATAAACTGATCTGCTCCTTTTACAGTCGGGCCAGGGATCCAGTTTCTGGAAGCGTTGAGCTAAATTTTGACAGAGTCCCGGAGAGAGCAAACATATGGGCCCAGCTCCTTGTCTTTACATAGAAGGAAAAGGAAAGAACTTGCACCTAGCTCATGTCTTTAACATCCTCAGGACGTTCCAAAGTGCATTACAATGGACTACAGCAGTCACTATTGTTATGTAGGCAAACACAGCAGTCAAGTTGTGTACAGTAATTCAGACAAATGGCTAGTTCACCTGGTTTTTTGTGATGTTGAATGAGTAATGTTGACCAGGACATCAGTAAAACTAGCTCCCATTACTGACAGCAGAGCCATAGATCCTGCGGCCTCGATATTAACCCCCCACTACCGGAGGGAGAGGGTCGGGGGGGGGGGTTAATAAATGAAAGGCGCGTAACATGATCCGAACCTGCCACCCACACCGCCATTTTTACAATGACGGATATTGGGGCATCCAAGTGTCATGCCGTGAAGCGGCGGGATGCTTAATTAACATACTTAAATCAAGCTCCTACAGTGCAATTGGGAGCCCAATTTGAAGTTAACTGCTGCTGCACAGGTTTCCCAGGAGTCGGCAGTGAAACAAAGGTGGGAGCTGCTGCCTCCTCAAGTGACTATTATAAATAACAACAGAAAACGCTGGAAAAACTCAGCAGGCCAGGCAGCATCCATAGAGAGAGAAACAGAGTTAACGTTTCAGGTCAATGACCCTTCGTCAGAACTGGAAAAAAGCAGGAAATAGAAAGCAAGTTTAGGGGCTGGGAAAAGGGGGAGGGGATGAAAGAACAAAAGGGAAGGTCAGTGATAGGATAGAAAGCAGGAGAGATTAAGAGACATAAAGAGACATTAAGTGATATTCAAGGCAAGAGGAGGTGGTAATGGGACAGGTTAAGGAACAAAGGATGGCTCTATATGAGGTGTGAATTGCGCTGGCAGAATGAAGGGCAGCTGCCATGTGGGAGGGAAGAAAAAAGGGGGCCACTCCTTGTGGGCCAGGAGGAGCAGGAGTGCTCCCCTCAAGGAAGCCGTCAGCCAATCTCTCCTCTCCCGATTGTCGATCTCTCCCGCCATTGATTTCCGACATCCTCCGATTGTCGATCCCCCCCAACGATTGCCAATCTCCCCCCCGCCCCCCCCCCCCCCCAAGATTGCCGGGGACCATCCTCAAGGGCCTTCTGCTGCTGGTATTCTCTCTCACCCGCCGGTCAGGCTGTCCATTCGGCCGGCTGCCAGGGGATCGGAGGAGCTACAAGCTGTTAATGAGGTCCTGCTGTTAAGATCGGTAGGACCTCTGTGTCCCCGGCCATGCCAAATTCTTAAGCCGTCTTCGACCGAGCCTGCACCATCCCCATAAATATCAGGGCCCCATGTCTGTACAGTGCTGTCGGTTCCTGTTTACACTAAAGGGTGTAACTAGTGCAGGATGATTCCCCCATCTGTATTTGCTGCACTCCAAGTGTATTTAATACTTGCCTGTGATCCAAATGAAGGCACTTCTCCACTTGGAACTTTAGTTCAGACTGGGGGGTACCCATGCACTGACTCCCCATGTTTACATTATTAAAACCAACTCCCTTATCTTCACACAAACACTAAAGCTAAATATTGCGAATGCTGGAAATCTGAAATAAAAACAGAACTGAAAGATGGTAGAGATGAACAACTTTTAAGCAAGTACGAGGCAGGGAAAGAGGGGCTGGAAAGGAACAAAAGGGAGAGGTCAGAGATGGGGTGGAGGGCAGGAGTGATTAAATGACAAATGAGATGATGGTGCAAGGCAAAAGGAGGTAATAATGGGAGATGGTGTAGAAACAAAATATGGGTCCAGCAAATTGTTTCAGCAGAATAGCAGAGAGGGAGCAAAACATTGAAAATCTGACAGAGGAGAAGGCTTCCTTGGCCTCAGTATGTGGCAAAAGAAAAGCAGGAAGACACCAGGGGTGCAGACCACCCCGCTGGCCATGTACTAATAGGGGTCCTCACCACAAGTGTCAGCCCACACCCCCTCCACTCCCAGTGGCTCTGATGCAGCCATCCTCCATTATCTCTCATCCTCACAGCAGAATCGCAGACCACAATGCAGAGTCACTGCTCCCCAGGCCATCTAAACTAAACTAAACCCTAAGAGAGAATGAAAACAAGGAAGTGAATAAGAACATAAGTAGGAGCAGGAGTAGGCCATATGGCCCCTCGGGCCTGCTCCACCATTCAATAGGATCATAGCTGATCTGAACTTAGACTCACGTCCACTTCCCTGCCCTCTCCCCATAACCCCTTATTCCCTTATCAGCTAGGAAACTGTCTATCTCCGTTTTAAATTTATTTAATGTTGCAGCTTCCACAGCTCTCTGAGGTAGAAAATTCCATAGATTTACTACCCTCTGAGTGAAAAAGTTTCTCCTCATCTTGTTTTTGTGTAGGACAATAGTGACTCTGGTCAAAATCAAAGCCGAGGTCATGTCCATTCTTTGTATCCACTACCCTGATAGTGTTGTATTGTACCTTTAACCTGTGCCTTATATTATCAGCTAATTAAAAGCTATTGCATGTGCTTTAATGAATTTCAAACTGAAAAGAAAAACATATTAGCAGCATATAAAATAAGGGGGCGGGATGGATGGAGGCCTGCCTACCTCTATTTGTCTCTAAGTACCTTTGATAATGAAACAAAGATTAACATTTGAATAGTACACAGGGTCCATGCAGCCACTTCACTCCCAGCTGAGCCTGCAGACTATCCGATTGGAGAGCTAGAACATTTCAATAGAAGCAAATGTAGCGTAAGCATGCTGTGATAATGAATCTAATTAAAAACCTTTTATTGCAAAAATAAAACTACATTCGACAATTGCCGTTCTCTCTATACAACAATTAGGCAGAAAGGGCCGGGACTTTCTTCAATTAGTTCTGCAGTTCTTTCCCCCTCTCTCCATCCCTCCTATTTTCTCCCCTCAACTCTTGCTGGGGTACACTTCCACAGGCACTGGTTGCCCTGCAGTATCTTAGCCAATTAGCCACTCTTCAGGTCTGGGCCTAGACACTAGTGAGTGTTGGGTCATTAACTGTGGGGACATCACATCAAGCCCAAGAAGCAAAATACTGCAAAAACTGAAGATCTGAAATAAAAATAGAAAATGCTGGAAACACTCAACAGGTCAGGCAGCGTCTGTGTAGGGTTAACATGTCAGGTCTTCATCAGTACCGGGAGATGTTACAGATGAACAGCTTTTAAGAAGTAACAGAGCCAGGGAAAAGGGGATAGGAAGAAGAAAAAAAGTAATAGCTCTGTGATTAGCTGAAGGACAGGAGATGATTAAATGATAGAAGTGACAATCGAGGAACAGCACCTCATCTTTCTGCTGGGCACTTTACAACTCTCTGGCCTTAACGCTAATTTTAACAACTTCAGACCTTAACCACAGCTCCCATTTTCACCCGGATAGCAAGTGCTGGTAATGTTGGAATGGATGCAGCAGCACTGCCATGAATGGGACAGGTTATGGGCTGGTGCTTGGGATGGGGGTCCTCAATTAGTACACGGCCGGTGGGGTGGTCTGCGCCCCTGGTGTCTACCTGCCTTTTTCTTCCACCACATTCCCGGGCCATGGAGCCTCCACTTTACCAGATTCTCCTCTTTATAAGCTGTTCTTCTGTAATATCTCCCTATCTGAGGAAGGGGGTCATAAAGCTGACAAGTTAACCCTACCTTCATTGCATAGAATTACATAGCATTTACAGCACAGAATCAGGCCATTCAGCCCAAAAGGTCTATGCTTGTTTATGCTCCACACGCTCCACCTTCCACTCTACTTCATCTCACCCCATTAGCATATCCTTCTATTCCCTTCTCCCTTATGTACCTATCTAGCTTCCCCTTAAATGTATCTATGGTATTTGCCTCAACTACTCCATGTAGTAGCGAGTTCTACATTCTCAGCACGCTCTGGGTAATGAAGGTTCTCCTGAATTCCTTATTAGATTTATTAGTGACTGACGTAATAAAACTCACTACGCACTTGGTTTGAGCATAAAGCAAGGCTTTAATCAACTTATTTCAGAACATGGAGGTCTAGTTGTACTTCACTAGTTCCTTGTCTTTACAAAATGTCCCTGGCAAGCTGGGGCCAACGCCCGAGTATTTATACTCCTTGGATGGTGTCACCAGCTGGCCGTCCAGTGTTATTTCATAGATAGTTTCTCGATGATGAGATTTATGACAGTGACCGTCTCATATTTCCTCTAATTTTGGACTCCCCATAAGTGGAAACATCTTCTCTACATCTACCCTATCAAACCCCTTCATAATTTTAAAGATCCCTATTAGGTCACCCCTCAGCCTTCTCTTTGAGAGAAAACAGCCCCAGCCTGTTCAGTCTTTCATCTCACCTCAGATGCTACTTGACCTGCTGAATGTTTCTAGCATTTTCTGTTTTTATTAGTCAAGTCCAGTCCAGTCTGGACCCAAAACCCACTAAACAAACACTTTTCAGCAGAAGTTGATGGTTACTGATCAAGCTAACTCTAATCGAGGGCACTGAAGCCAATTGTGTCACTCTTACTGTAGTCCTGGCTGAGATCAACTGCCTCAGCACAGCCCGGGATTGAGTCAGAGATATTTTTCTTATTCGTTCCTGGGATGTGGGCATCACTAGCAAGGCCAGCATTTATTGCCCATCCCTAATTGCTCTTGAGAAGGTGGTGGTGAGCCGCATTCTTGAACCGCTGCAGTCCGTACAGTGAAGGTACTCCCACAGTGCAGTTAGGGAGGGAGTTCCAGGATTTTGACCCAGCAACGATGAAGGAATGGTGATATATTTCCAAGTCAGGATGGTGTGTGACTTGAGGGGAACTTGGAGGTGGTGGTGTTCCCATGTGCCTGCTGCCCTTGTCCTTCTAGGTGGTAGAGGCTGCAGATGTGGGAGGTGCTGCCGAAGCCTTGGCAAGTTGCTGCAGTGCATCTTGTAGATGGTACACACTGCAGCCACGGTATGCCAGTGATGGAGGGAGTGAATGTTTAAGGTGGTGGATGGGGTGCCAATCAAGCGGGCTGCTTTGTTCTGGATGGTGTCGAGCTTCTTGTTGTTGGAGCTGCACTCATCCAGGCAAGTGGGGAGTATTTATATAACTTAATACCACACTAGTATTGCACTCCCTCTATAGTATTACTATAGCTTGAATGCCAATTGCTCCTTTGATCTTCTGATTCAAATATCTTATTAAAGTATCAAAGGAATAATGGGGATCCAGTCTGTGGTTCATAGCGAGTGCCTGCTGCAGCATGCAGCACAAGTAGTAGAGTAATTATTAGGGTTGGCACAGTGGCATACATTGTGCCAGACCAATGCCCTGTGCTGCTGAGCGGTGGGTATGGAGTTTGAGTCTAGCAGTCTGATTTTACACATGTCACTGTGGGGTGATGCCAAGTGACTGCCAGGCTCTTTCATACAGGGCGCTTGCACAGGAGAGTCATTTCAGGCTGCTCTTGTGCACCTCCTAGTGGCTATCTTAGAATATCATTGGCAGAGGACTTATCCTGCCCTCTTATGGTAAAAGGCATGGGGAGACATAATTCAGGAAAGGGGAGATAAATTAAAAAGTTGGCTCCCCAATAAACCTAGTAGGTAAATATGCCACTGAGTAGAGCACTGCTTATCAGTGCTGAGTTAGCTGATATCAGCCGATGGACTGTAGGAGTTGATGGCGAATGCTATAATTGACTTTAGCACCACTGCTAAAGAGTGAAAAAAATCATCGAGGTTTGCCACATCTGATCATCATCCAGCGTCCCCTGTTGGATTAGTGCATGGGTAGATGTTGGGTAGGAAAATATCGGACTCACCTATGATGCCCCGAGGCCAGGTTGTCTACTGCCTCTCATTGTCTGGGCTCATGGATTAATAATGGTCACTTGGGTCAGATACTGGAGGAAGACTGCACTCCAGCAAGGAGTCAGTACCCAGAGAGGGAAAATTTGCATCATCAACCAGTGTACTTTTAATGTTTGAAAAATAAATCATTCAAGTCATGCACAGCTATAAGTAGAGAGCTTCAAGGGGCAGGGAGAGAAGCGGTACTATTCACTAACATTGCAGAGACATCTAAAGGTAAAGACAAGAGTGTGTGTTCCATCAGTATCTCATGGCGTGTGTTCCATGCTGTGTTCCGTATGCGTTCCATGCTGTGTGTTACATAGAATATATCCAAGCACTGGCACCTGCTGGACTATGTCATCGTCCAAGCGAGGGACCGCAAGGACGTACGCATCACCCGCACCATGACAGGAGCTGACGACTGCTGGACAGACCACTGCCTAATCCGCTCTGTCATCTCCATCAATGTAGCCCCAAACAGCGGCGGCAACAGAAACAATGCCGCAGGAAAATCAACGCTGGAGCACTCAAAGACCCTGCTAAGAAAGCCGTATTCAGCCTGCGCCTCACAACCAATCTGACGACTCCCAGTGATTCAGAGACACAGAGTGCCCACAGCGCCTGGTCTGCACTCAAGGCCTCCATAATTAGCACCTGTGAAGAGACGCTCGGTCACTCGACCAGGAAACACCAAGACTGGTTCGACGAGAATGACCAGGAAATCCAGGAGCTAATAAGCCGCAAGCGCAAAGCATTCCTGATTTGGAAACAGCAATGCAACCCGAGAGCAAGAAAACAGCTCTACAGACGCACAAAGGCCGAAGTTCAATAAAAAAAACTCGCGACCTAAAGAATAGATGGTGGGTGGAGAAAGCGCAGGAGCTCCAGCAGCTAGCCGACAACCACGACGTGCGTAGATTCTTTAGCCACCTACAGCCCAAGCACCCAAGGTCCTACCCCACTTCGGGCCAAGATGGAGAGGTACTCATCAAGGACAGAGAGGCAGTCAGTGCCTGCTGGAAGGAGCACTTCGAAAAACTCCTTAACCGCGACTCTATCTTCGACGCGAGTGTCCTCAACTCCATCCCACAGCATGCTACCCGGACCACCTCAGCACAACCCCAGCCTGGCATGAGGTTGAAAAGGCCATCTGACAACTGAAGAACAACAAGGCCTCAGGAGCAGATGGAATCCCCGCCAAGGCACTAAAGCATGGCGGAGAAGCACTATTGGCGTGAATGTATGAACTCATTTCTCTTATTTGGAAGGAGGAAAGCATGCCAGGGGCTATCAGAGATGCCGTAATCATGACCATCTTCAAGAAAGGAGACAAGTCCGATTGCGGTAATTACAGAGGAGTTTCTCTGCAGTCTGCCACAGGGAAAGTCATTGCAAGAATCCTCCTCAATCACCTTCTCCCAGTGGCTGAAGAGCTCCTCCCAGAATCACAATGCAGATTCCGCCCACTAAGGGGCACAATGGACATGATCTTCACCATGCGTCAAATACAAGAGAAATGCAGGAAACAGCACCAACCGCTGTACATGGCCTTCTTTGACCTCACGAAGGCCTTCAACACTATCAACTGTGAGGGATTATGGAGTGTCCTCCTCAAATTCGGATGCCCTCATAAGTTTGTCCCCTTCCTCCACCTGCTTCACAATGACATGCAAGCCGTGATCCTGACCAATGGATCCACGCTTGCGTCTGCACACACTCGGAGGTCGAACTCCAAACCATCGTCAACACCTTCACCGAAGCGTATGAGAGCATGGGCCTTACACTAAATATCCGTAAGACAAAGGTCCTTTACCAACCTGCCCCCATCACACAGTACAGCCCCCCGATTATCAAAATCCACGACGAGGCCTTGGACAACGTGGACCACTTTCCATACCTCGGGAGCCTACTGTCAACAAGGGCAGACGTCGATGACAAAGTCCAACACCGCCTTCAGTGTACCAGTGCAGCTTTCGGTCACCTGAGGAAGAGAGTGTTTGAAGACCAGGAATTCAAACCCGGCACCAAGCTTATGTTCTACAGAGCAGTAGTGATTCACGCCCTCCTGTATGCCTCAGAGACATGGACCATGTACAGCAGGCACTTCAAAGCACTGGAGAGGTACCACCAACGTTGCCTCCGCAAGATCCTGCAAATCCATTGGCAGGATAGGTGCACCAACATCAGTGTTCTCGCTTAGGCCAACATCCCCAGCATCGAAGCTTTGACCATGCTCGATCAGCTCCAATGGATGGGCCACATCGTCTGCATGCCCGATACGAGACTCCCAAAACAAGTGCTCTACTCGGAGCTCCGACGCGGCAAGAGAGCCCCATGTGGGCAGAGGAAACGCTTCAAGGACACCCTCAAAGCCTCCTTGAAAAGTGCAACATCCTCACCGACACCTGGGAATCCCTGGCCCAAGACCGCACAAAGTGGAGGAGAAGCATCCGGGAAGGCGCCGAACACCTCGAGTCTCTTCACCGGGAGCAAGCGGAAGCCAAGCGCAAACAGCGGAAGGAGCGCACGTCAACCCAAGCACCCCACCCACCCGCCCCTTCAACCACCATCTGCTCCACCTGTGACAGAGACTGTAGGTCCTGCATTGGACTCATCAGTCACCTGGGAACTCATTTTTAGTGTGGAAGCAAGTCATCCTCGGTTCCGAGGGACTGCAGAAGAAGACAGCACAGAAACATGCCTTTCGGCCCAACTAGTCTGTGCTGGCGTTTATACTCCACAAGTCTCCTCCCAATCCATCTATCTTTCTATTCCCCTTTCTCTCATGAACTCGTCTAGTTTCCTTTTGAAAGCATCTAAGCTATTTGCCTCAATCACTTCCTGTGGTAGCAAGTTCCACATTATAACCGCTCCCTCAGTAAAGACATTTCTCCTTATTTCCCTATTGGACTTATGAGTAACTATCTTGTATTTATGGCCCCTAGTTTTGGATTCTCCCACATTCTCTCCACATCTACCTGTCCACCCCATTCATAATTTTAAAGACTTCTAGCAGGTCTCCTCTAAGTCTTCTCCTTCTAAAGAAAAAAAGGCGCAACCTGTTCAATCTTTCCCGATAGCTGTAATCTCTCAGTTCTAGTACCATCCTTGAAAATCTATTTTGCACTTTCTCCGGTGCTTCTATGTCCTTTTTATAGTATGGAGGCCAGAACTGTGAACAGTTCTCGAAGTGCGGCCTGACCAGGGTCTTATACAAGATTATCATAACTTCACTATTTTTTAATTCTATACCCTTAGAAATAAGTCCCAGAGCTTTGTTAGCACTTTTAATTGTTGTGCTGACCTGCGTTGCTGCTTTTAATGATTTGTTCACCTGTATCCTTAGATCCCTTTGCTCTTCTACCCCATTAAGTTTCTTATTTCCAAGAAATAAAATGTCTTTGGTGTTGTCAATATTGAGCTAAAGAAGGCTCTGCCTTATCCAGGATTTGATGTCCAGACAGTACAGTGGACTACTAAGTTAAATCAAGGGTGGCAGCAAAGATAGAGCCGAGTGTAGTTGATGCAAATGTGGAAGCTCACCTTATGTTTATGGAAGAAATCGCTGAGTGGCACAGTTCTTCATTTGTTTAATCTTCAGGGAGCGGAATTAAACAGAGTGCACTTAAACAGAGTGTTTCATTTGGGAATTTGGAAAGAGTGGGAATTCGGAGAAGAGGGGGAAGGAGTTGTTGCTTTTTGCCTTCACTACTTGTAATGCTTTGTGTTACAGGTAAATATTTAATTTCATTACCCATAATTTAATCCAGATCAATTAAGTAGTCAAGAAACTAAACTGTCAACTAAGTTATTAAATACAAATTTAATTAAATTTAATTAAATAGAACAAGGTCATATAGGGATGGCAGTGCAGGTGGTGTGCCGCAACTGCAGTATGTGGGAGTTTGTGGAGAGCATTGTGATCCCAGACAACCACATTTGCAGTAAGTGCCTGCATCTTGAGGGACTTCAGCTCAGAGTTGTTGAGCTGCAGTCTGAGGTGCAGATATTGTGGGGCATTAGGGAAAGGGAGAGTTACCCTGCCACTTTGAGCCAGGAGGCAGTCACACCCCTTAGGTTAGGTAGTGGTACTGGTCTGGTTAGTGGTCAGGGACAGGAGGGTGTGACTGCAACTCAGGCAGGTAAGGGGACCCCAGGTGAAATGCTGGAGGAGCCTGGGCATTAGTCCTTATCCAACAGGTATGAGGTTCTTGCTGCCTGTGTGGATGAGGGAAAAGCCTGCAGGATGGCTGGCCATGGCACCATGGTGCAAGAAGCCATTCAAGTGGGGGGGGGTGGAGTGAAAGGGAATGTAGTTGTGGGAAGTGACATTATAGTCAGAGGGATAAATACTGTTCTCTGCAGCCACGACCGAGAGTTCCGAAGGTTCTGTTGCCTGCCCGGTGCTAGGGTTAAAGACATCTCCTCACAGCTGGAGAAGAACTTGGAGTGGGAAGGGAAGGATCCAGTTGTCATGGTCCACGTAGGAACCAATGAAATAGGTAGAACTAGGAATAAGGTTCTGTTGAGAGAGTTTGAGGAGTTGGGGTACAAATTAAAAAGCAGAACCTCAAAAGGTAATAATCTCTGGATTGTTACCTGAGCCATGCATCAATTGGCTTAGGGATCAGCAGATTAGAAGGTTAAATGTGTGGCTCAAAGAGTGGTGTGGGAGGCAGGGGTTTTGCTTCATGGGGCACTGGCACCAGTACTGGGGAAAGAGGGAGCTGTTCCGTTGGGACGGGCTCCTCTTAAACCGGGCTGGAACCAGTGTCCTGGCGAATTGAGTAACTAGGGCAGTAGCCAGGGCTTTAAACTAATGAAGGTGGGGTGGGAGGATTCAGGAAAGAGTAAATTTAAAAGCAGCAAGAAAAATGTCAAGGCTCTAGACCAGAGCAGACTTTTGAGTAAAAATAAGCAGAGTGGGTCAGGAAGGGACAGAGGAAGAGTAACAAAGGTAATAGGGCATCAGTGACTAAGGCGACATCAGGGAAAAATAGAAAAAAGTCCAAGCTAAAGGCACTATATCTGAATGCGCGAAGCATTCGCAACAAAATAGATGAATTAATAGGTTTGATCTAATAGCCATTACGGAGACGTGGTTGCAAAGTGACCAAGGTTGGGGACTAAATATTCCGGGATACTTAACTTTTAGAAGAGATAGGCAAAGTGGAAAAGGAGGAGAGGTAGCACTGATAATAAAAGATGGGATAAAGACAGTAGAGAGAAAGGATCTTAGCTCCAAAAATCAAGAATTAGAAGCAGTTTGGGTGGAGCTAAGAAACAGCAAGGGGCAGAAAACATTGGTGGGAGTTGTTTATAGGCCCCCAAAAGTAGTTGTAATGTCGGGCAGAGTATAAATCAGGAAATTAGAGGCGCATGTAACAAGGGTAATACAGTAATTATGGAGGACTTTAATCTACGTATAGACTGGGCAAACCAAATTTGCAGTAATAGTATGGAGGACGAATTCATGGAATGTATACAAGATAGTTTTCTAGATCAGTATGTTGAGGAACCAACTAGGGAACAGGCTACTTTAGATCTAGTATTGTGCAATGAGAAAGGGTTAATTAATAA
The DNA here is from genome assembly GCF_052327205.1 of Somniosus microcephalus. Lineage (NCBI taxonomy): Eukaryota > Metazoa > Chordata > Chondrichthyes > Squaliformes > Somniosidae > Somniosus > Somniosus microcephalus. Next base: position 56,928,560 of record NC_140999.1, on the reverse strand, counting down.
CCTTGTAATAAAGGGGCCCTTAGGGAAGAGTGACCATAATATGATAGAATTTTATATTAAGTTTAAAAGTGATTTAGTTAAATCCGAAACTAGGGTCTGAAATCTAAACAAAGCAAACTGTGTAGGTATGAGAGGCGAGTTGGCTAAGGAAGATTGGGAAACTACATTAAAAGGTATAACGGTAATCAAGCAATGGCTAGCATTTAAAGAATACATAATTTACAACAAATATACATTCCTTTAAGGGAAAAAACCCCCCACAGGAAAAGTGGTCCAACCGTGGCTAACAAGAGAAGTTAAAGATAGTATTAGATCAAAGGAAGATGCTTATAATGTTGCCAAAAAGAGCAGTAAGCCTAGGGATTGGTAGGATTTTAGAATTCAGCAAAGGGGGACCAAGAAATTGATAAAGAAAGGGAAAATAGAATGAGAGTAAACTAGCGAGAGACACAAAAACAGACTTTAAAAGCTTCTATAGGTATGTAAAAAGGCAAAGATTAGCAAAAGTAAATGTGGGTCCATTACAGGCTGAGACAGGAGAAATTATAATGGGGTATAAGGAAATGGCAGAGAAATTAAACAAATACTTTGGGCTGGATTTTCATTGAGGAGGCGGGTAGGAGGCGGGACTACAACTTTCGGGGTTGTAGTCCCGCCTCCATCGGGTTGTAGCCAACCCACGTGATTTTGACTTGATTGACCTTGTTGAGCCCGCCCAGCGGGCTCAGCAGGACAATTCAGGGCCACCCGGCAACAGGTGATGTCACAGATTGATATTTCCTCTGTCAAGACATTTTGACAGATGAAATATCAGTGTTCGACAGCTGTTTGAAGCTGTCAAACACTGACAATCTGTACTCCAAGTTAACTCCTTCCTCTCAGGATGATTTAGAGATCTCTCCAGAACAGAAAGCTGAATGCTGCAATTTTTGACAGATCGCGGCCATTCTGCTTTCTGTGCTGGTGAGCTGAGGGACTCCCGAGACCTGAAGGAAGGAAGGCTGTAAAGGTAAGTAAAACTTCTTTAAACACTTTAAACATACCAAACACACTTACCTCTGCACTCATGCACCCACCTGAACAACGGACCCCTCCAAGCCCTTCAGTCTGATGGCCCGCCTCGCTAACTTGGCGTGGTTTGGAGCTGTCGGGAATCCCACACTTCAAGAATGAAAATAGGGATTAGGCTAAAAACTGCCTGTTAACTACCTGTTAACAGGCAGTTAATTGGCACTAATCCCCTTCCCGCCTCGGGGAGGCGGGTCCCAGTGCGGGTCGGGTACCCGCCTCCTTTCAAGCTGACATGGAGGTGGGTTGGGGGCGGGATGGGTTTGTGCCCCCCGATTTCGGGATTTTAATCCCCCACACGCCTCCAATCCCGCCCCCACGGCCCAATGAAAATCCTGCCCTTTGTGTCTGTCTTCACGGAAGAAGATGCAAAAAATCTCGCGGAAATAGTGGAGAACCAAGGGTCTAGCAAGAATGAGGATCTGAAAGAAATTAGTATCAGTAAAAAAAAATAGTACTAGAGAAATTAATGGGACTGAAAGCCGATAAATCCCCTGGACCGGATGGCCTACATCCCAGGGTTTTAAAAGAGGTAGCTATACAGATAGTGGATGCATTGGTTGTCATCTTCCAAAATTCCATTGATTCTAGATGGTTCCTGTGGATTGGAAGGTAGCAAATGTAACCCCACTATTTAAGAAAGGAGGGAGAGAGAAAATGGGGAACAACAGAGCAGTTAACCTGACATCAATAGTAGGGAAAATGCTCGAATCTATTATTAAGGACCTGATAACAGGGCACTTAGAAAATTATAATAGGATTGGGCAGAGTCAACACAGATTTATGAAAGGAAAATCATGTTTGACAAATCTGTTCGAGTTTTTTGAGGTTGCAACTAGTAGAATAGATAAAGGGGAACCAGTGGATGTGGTATATTTGGATTTTCAGAAGGCATTCGATAAGGTGCCACACAAGAGGCTATTAAACAAAATTAGGGCTCATGGACTGAGGATTGGTTAACGGACACAAAACAGAGAGTAGGAATAAATGGGTCATTTTCGGGTTGGCAGGCTGTAATTAGTGGGGTACTGATATACCTATCAATTCATCCAATGAAAAGCGACGAGTTAAGAAAGTAACTATAGGTTTTTATTGGCTAAATAACAGAGCCCACCCTCGTGGGTGATCGGATACAACAAGGAGGAATGCCAGCCAGTCGACTACCTTTATACCTGGGCAGGTAGGTGGAGTCATGGGCGGAGTCAGCAGTGGTCAGCCCAGGTATAGCAGCGTGACAAGAGGCGACCTCGTATAGTGATACAACAGTGTGAACAGTGATAACCATAGAGTAACGATATAACAGTGATAACTATAGTGTAACGATAGTGAACGATAAAAGTGGTTTACCACATTCACCCCTTGTTTAGATTTGAGTCCGGCGGGGTGAAGTGTACTACCAGTTCTGGTATGTCAGTCTGTCCGGAGGCCTCGTAAGCCTTTCTGATCGTCGCAGCGGCGGTGTTGCATTATCCGGTGTTAATGCTGGTGTCTGCGTGGTCGGCGAAGGCTCGTGGGGTTCCGGCATGCCGTCTACCTGGTCTGGAATTGGGGGGGTGGTGGGGGGGGTGAAGGTGGTGTCTCAGGAGTGCCCGAGGGTGCGAGGTCTCGTAAGGAGACTGTGTCCTCCCGCCCGTCTGGGTATGCCACATAGGCGTACTGGGGGTTGGCGTGCAGGAGGTCCACCCTCTCGACCAGGGGGTCCATTTTATGGGCCCTCACGTGCTTTCGCAGCAAGACGGGCCCCGGAGAGGTCAGCCAGGTTGGTAGCGTGGTTCCTGTAGTCGACTTCCTGGGGAAAGCAAACATTCGTTCATGGGGGGTGGCGTTGATGGCAGTGCAAAGTAGTGACCGGGTGGAATGCAGCGCTGCCGGGAGGACTTCCTGCCAGCGGGAGGTTGGGAGGCCCTTAGACTTTAAGGTTAAGAGGACGGCCTTCCATACCGTCGTGTTCTCTCTTTCTACCTGGCCGTTCCCTCGGGGGTTGTAGCTGGTGGTCCTGCTTGCAGCAATACCTCTCGCTAGTAGGAACTGATGGAGTTCCTCGCTCATGAAGGAGGAGCCCCGGTCACTATGTATATAGTTTGGGAACCCGAACAAGGCGAAGAGGTCGTTCAGGCATTTAATGACCGTGGTACTGGTCATGTCTGGGCAGGGGAAGGCAAAGGGGAAACGGGAGTACTCATCAACAATGTTGAGGAAGTACACATTACGGTCAGAGGACAGGAGGGGCCCCTTAAAGTCGATGCTCAGGCGCTCGAAGGGGCGGGTGGCCTTGATCAGGCTTGCTCTGTCCGGCCTAAAGAAGTGCGGTTTGCACTCGGCACAGGTCTGGCAGTTCCTGGTCATGGTCCTGACCTCCTCGATGGAGTAGGGCAGGTTGCGGGCCTTAATGAAGTGGTAAAGTCTGGTGACCCCGGGGTGGCAGAGGTCATTGTGGAGGGTCTGAAGTCTATCACTTTGCGCGCTGGCGCATGTAATTCGTGACAGAGCATCGGGGGGTTCGTTCAGCTTACCTGGCCGGTACAAGATATCATAATCGTAGGTGGAGAGCTCGATTCTCCACCTCAAGATCTTGTCATTCTTGATTTTGCCCCTCAGCTTGTTATTAAACATAAAAGCGACCGAACGTTGGTCGGTAAGGAGGGTAAATCGTTTGCCTGCCAGGTAGTGCCTCCAGCGTCGTACCGCCTCCACAATCGCCTGAGCCTCCTTCTCGACCGACGAGTGTCGGATCTCAGGGCCCCGTAGGGTCCTTGAGAAGAAGGCCACCGGTCTCCCCTCCTGGTTAAGGGTGGCGGCTAGGGCGAAGTCGGATGCATCGCTCTCGACTTGGAAGGGGATGGACTCATCCACTGCGTGCATAGTGGCCTTGGCAATGTCTCCCTTAATGAGGGAGAAGGCTGTGCACACTTCCTCCATAAGGGGGAAGGATGTGGACTTCATGAGGGGTCTGGCTTTGTCCGCATAATTGGGCACCCATTGGGCATAGTAGGCGAAGAGCCCCAGGGTTCTCTTCAGTGCCTTTGGGCAGTGGGGGAGGGGTAGCTCCATGAGGGGGCGCATTCTTTCGGGGTCGGGGCCGATGACTCCGTTCTCTACTACACAGCCGAGGATGGCAAGGCGCGAGGTGTTAAACACACATTTATCCTTATTGTAGGTGAGGTTCAGCCGTTGGGCCGTACGGAGGAATCTCTCCAGATTAACATCGTGGTCCTGCCGGTCGCGGCCGCAGATTGTGACGTTATCTAGATAGGGGAACGTGGCGTGCAGCCCGTTCTGGTCAACCATCCGGTCCATCTCCCTTTGGAAGACCGAAACCCCGTTGGTGACGCCGAAGGGAACCCTAAGGAAGTGGTAGAGGTGGCCGTTCGCCTCGAAGGCTGTATACTGGCGGTCCTCAGGGCGGATAGGGAGTTGGTGATAGGCCGACTTAAGGTCGATGGTGGAGAATACCCGGTACTGCGCAATCTGATTGACCATATCAGATATGCGGGGAAGGGGGTATGCGTCCAGCTGGGTGTACCTGTTTATGGTCTGGCTGTAGTCGATGACCAGGCGGTTTTTATTGCTGGTCTTAACGACCACGACCTGGGCACGCCAGGGGCTGGTGCTCCCCTCGATGATGCCCTCCTTCAGGAGACGCTGCACCTCAGAGCTAATGAAAGCTCTGTCCCCGGCGCTGTACCGCCTGCTCTTGGTAGCGACGGGTTTGCAGTTGGGGGTGAGGTTAGCGAACAGGGAAGGTGGCGGGACCTTGAGGGTGGATAGGCCGCAGGTGTTACGCGGTGGGCTGTTTAAAATCTGCTGGTTGTCGACTGTGAGTGGGGGGAGGGGTCCGCCGTATGCTAGCGTGACGCTTTGGAGGTGGGATTGGAAGTCTAGGCCTAGTAGGACGGCAGCGCATAGCTGGGGCAGGACGAGGAGTTTAAAATTTTTATACTCCGTACCCTTAACCGACAGGGTCACAACACCGTAGCCGCTGATGTCTGTGGCGTGTGACCTCGATGCCATCGAGATCCGGTTGCGCGTTGGCAGGACAGGGAGGGAGTAGTGGCTCACCGTGTCTGGGTGGATGAAGCTCTCCGTGCTTCCGCTGTCGAACACGCAGGTCGTGGCGTGGCCGTTTACTTTGATGTCCATCATCGACTTGGACAGGTGATGCGGGCGGGCCTGGTCCAGTGTGACGGAGGCTAGTGTATAGCTGAGCGAGTTGTTGTAGTCTGCGGTTGAGGCGGTAGTCGGGTCTAGAGGCACGGTGGCGGTCGGGCGTGGTGGGTAAAATGGCGTCTCCCACAAGGTTGGACAAAATGGCGGAGAAGATGGCTGCCCCCATAACTCACATGAGGCACTGCTGGTGTCGGTTGCCTGTATCAAAGATGGCCGCCCCCATGACTCACATGTGGGGATGCTGGCCTCTGTTGCCTTGAAGGAAGATGGCCGCCCCCACCGCTCGCATGAGGCACTGCTGGCCTCTGATGATCCACCTCTGCAGGCCTTAGCGAAGTGGCCTTTCTTCATGCAGTTTGAGCAGGTAGAGTTCCTGGCTGGGCAGCGCGACCTCGGGTGTTTCGCCTGGCCGCAGAAGAAGCAGCCGGCGGCCCGATCGCGGGGGTCCGATGTCGGAGCCGGTACCGGGGGTGGCGGTCTCGATCGGGTCCGGGACGCCGACGCTGAGGTAGGTCCCAGGGGGGTTGCTGCGGGGGGTATCGCGGTCGGGGTCGGTCCCAAGTCCCAGGGTCGCGAGTTACAGTACCTTGAGTATGCCTCGAGGTCCCGATGGGCCACCTCTAGAGAGAGAGCGAGGGCTGCAGCTTTGTCCAGGTCGAGGTCCCTTGCTTCCAGTAGTCTTTGCCGTGAGTAGTCGGACCGCAGGCCTTTCACGAAGGCATCGCGGACATTGTCTTCAGTATTTTCTGCCGCCGTTACCGCTTTAAAGTTATAGTCTCTGCCGAGTGCTTGTAGCACCCGTAAAAATTCCTCCACGGGCTCTCCTGGCTGTTGCGGGCGGGATCTTAGGAGGTGTCTGGCATACATGGAATTTACCGGGTTTTGGTACTGTCTTTTCAGCCGGTTGATGGCGTCCTCGTATGTTTTAAGGTCCCGGATGAGTGCGAATACTTTAGGGCTCACTTGGGCGTTCAGAACTCTTAGCATGGATTTCTGAGGCACGCCGGATTCTCCCAGGTAGGCTTCGAAGCAGCTCAGCCAGTGTTCGAAGTCGAGGGCTGAGTTTGCTGCCTGTGGGTTTAGATCCAGGTACGGTGGTCTGAGGGCTCGCAGCCAGGCCGGCTGCTGTGGCTGTTGTAGCTGGGCGTCTGGCTGGTCGCTTGGCTGGTCGTTTGACTGCTCAGGTGTCGACATTTTAAAATTTAGCCAATAAAATTGATATACCTATCAATTCATCCAATGAAAAGCGACGAGTTAAGAAAGTAACTATAGGTTTTTATTGGCTAAATAACAGAGCCCACCCTCGTGGGTGATCGGATACAACAAGGAGGAATGCCAGCCAGTCGACTACCTTTATACCTGGGCAGGTAGGTGGAGTCATGGGCGGAGTCAGCAGTGGTCAGCCCAGGTATAGCAGCGTGACAAGAGGCGACCTCGTATAGTGATACAACAGTGTGAACAGTGATAACCATAGAGTAACGATATAACAGTGATAACTATAGTGTAACGATAGTGAACGATAAAAGTGGTTTACCACAGGTACCACAAGGATCAGTGCTTGGGCCTCAGCTATTCACAATCTACATCAATGATTTGGATGAGGGGACCAAATGTAATATCTCCAAGTTTGCTGATGATACAAAGCTAAGCGGGAAGGTAAGTTGTGAAGAGGATGCAAAGAGGCTTCAAGGGGATATAGACAGGCTAAGTGAGTGGGCAACAACATGGCAAATAATAATAATAATAAACTTTATTGTCATTGTTAGTGCACAAGTGCAGTACAACGAAATGTAGGCTTGCGGCTCCCGAGAGTGTACATTTAGATTAAGACATTTAGACATTCAACATACATTTGGCTTGTAATACATTAACATAAACATAACCATAATAAAGTGCATTGGCAGATGTGCAGGCTTTAGAGTTTATTTGTGGAGTTCAATAGGATGACAGCCCTGGGAAAGAAGCTGTTCCTAAATCTGGTCGTACGGGTGCGAATGCATCTGTAGCGTCTCCCAGATGGCAGGAGGGCGAACAGACTGTGGCTGGGGTGGGTAAGGTCTTTGATGATGGACCGTGACCTCCGTAAACAGCGTTTCTGGTATATGTGCTCTATGGTCGGTAGCCGGGTGCCGGTAATGCGTTGGGCAGTTTTGACTACCCGCTGCAGGGCTACAGTAGCTACAGCTGCCATACCATACTGTGATACAGTTTGTCAGGATGCTCTCTATTGTGCAGCGGTAAAAGTTAGAGAGGATCAGGGGTGACAGGTTACATCCCTTCAGCCTCCTTAGGAAATATAGGCGCTGCTGGGCCTTCTTCACCAGAGAGGAGGTATTGAGGGACCAGGAGAGGTCTTCCGTGATATGGACTCTGAGGAACTTAAAGCTGTCCACCCTTTCCACCACAGCCCCATTGATGTGGATGGGGGTGTGACTTCCGCCTTTAGACTTCCTGAAGTCCACAATGATTTCTTTGGTTTTCTTGATGTTAAGGGCCAGGTTGTTATCGGCGCACCACTTCACGAGATGCTGGACCTCCTCCCTGTAGGCTGACTCATCGTGAGAACCAGGGGTCACAGTCTCAGAATAAGGGGTTGGTCATTTAGGGATCTTTGGAATTCTCTACCCCAGAGGGCTCTGGAGGTTCAGTCATTGAATATAATGTGGAGAAATGTGAAGTTATCCACATTGGTATGAAAAATAGAAAAGCAGAGTATTTTTTAAATGGAGAGAGATTGGGAAATATTGGTGTTCAGAGGGACCTGGGTGTCCTGGTACACGAATCACTGCAAGTTAACATGCAGGTACAGCAAGCAATTAAGAAAGCAAATGGTATATTGGCCTTTATTACAAAAGGATTTGAGTATAAGAGTAAAGATGTCTTACTGCAATTATGTAGGGCCCTGGTGAGACCACACCTGGAGTATTGTGTACAGTTTTGGTCTCCTTACCTAAGGAATGATATACTTGCCATAGAGGGAGTGCAACAAAGGTTCACCAGACTGATTCATGGGATGGGGGGATTGTCCTATGAGGAGAGATTGAATAGACAAGGCCTATATTCTCTGGAGTTTAGAAGAATGAGAGATGATCTCATTGAAACATACAAAATTCTTACAGGGCTTGACAGGGTAGATGCAGGGAGGATGTTTCCCCTGGCTGCGGAGTCGAGAACCAGGGGTCACAGTCTCAGAATAAGGGGTTGGTCATTTAGGAATCTTTGGAATTCTCTACCCAAGAGGGCTCTGGAGGTTCAGTCATTGAGTATATTCAAGACAGAAATCTATAGATGTTTGGATATTAAGGGAATCAAGAGACATGGGGATAGCGCAGGAAAGTGGAGTTGAGGTAGAAGATCAGCTATGATCTTATTGAATGGCAGAGCAGGCTCGAGGGACCAAATGGCCTACGCCTGCTCCTATTTCTTACGTTCTTATATGAAAGAATTATGGTAAAGGCATATTAAGGCCCAATTATTTGACACATCAAAGCCCAATTTAGAACATCACAGCTTGTTGATTTGAGTGGATTCTTATTTCCTGGGTAATATCCTACATTTAGTTGAACATGGAAATATCATAAGGAATTCTGTAAAAGTTGACTAAACAGAGGCATCTGAGAGATTAATGCAACTCTACAGTTCATCTGTTTTCGGTGGAAAGGGGAGGATGGAAACTCGGGAGTGTATGGCTGTCGGTAGATCCTCAATGATGGTAAGGCTGACTAAGGAGAAGCAGGAAACTCCAGCTAAAGACACAGCTTATATTCAGTAGTTATGATGGCCAAAGTTAATTCTCTTCCACATCATTCTGCTCCTTGAACGTCCGATGCCCCTGCTCCTCCTTGGAAGCCAATGATCTCTGGATAGAAGATATCATCTAGATGCTATGGCAGACTTAGCCAGTGTAAATGAGAAAAAGAGGCAAAAAGCACACTGACTCGTCAATCTGTTCAAACCCTGCCATGTGGTTACTTTGACAAGGGTTAAGAATTCAAAGTTGTTCTTTAGGTAGAAAGAACAGGAACAGTTGACAAAATTTTTCCCTGTATTTACAGAAACCTCAATGATGAGGATTTAGCAACTCACCATGCCAGTTCTGATGAAAGGTTTCATCTAAGGTGTGCTATTTTTTCTGATCTACAGCGATTTTTAAAAAATGTCCTCATTTGGACTTTGATTAGTATCCTAACACAATAATAAATTGTTGGAAGGCAGAGGAACCCTGATTACCTTGAATAGCAAGAAATACTTTTCCATTTCAACTCAACTGCCCTAGCTTCTGCTTTAAAACCATTCACTTTGAAAAGCTACCATTACAGTTATCTTTGGATAATGTCACCTTAGAAAAATGGTCTTGATCATTTCTAAAATTGTGATTGGACCATATTCCGCTCAAAGCACCTAATATGACACGGGTACTCAGTCATCTGACCCACACTCCCCAAAGAAAGGCACCACAACTCAGAAGTTTCTTCCCTTCTATTATATCAATATCCTCGGACAAGAAGTGCCATTTAAGGCCACTGTGCAAGGCTTATGATTCACATTTAGAAACTGAATTTAGAATGAGGAGAAAATGAGTTATTACTGAAATGCCTTTAAGATGATTAAACTATACCCAGAGATGGCTGGAAACAGACACCACTGAAGGGTAGATGTTGCCCTGCCACTAATTGGTATTTTTTTGATTTACATCCACTGCCCAAGTAAAGTCAAGTTGACTGCCATCTGTGAAATTCTATGCATGTTCCATGCTGTATGTTTTGTGTCCCAATCTGTGTCTCCCATACTGTCTGTTCTATGTATATTCCATGTGGCGTGTTCTGTTCCATGCTATCTGTTCTATGCTGTGTGTCCCTGATCTCTCTGTCTCTCTACATCTCTTTCCACTTTTAATCTGCTCCTTAAAACCTACCTCTTTGACCAAGCTTTTGGTCATCTGCCCAACTTATCCTTATGTGGCTCAGTGTCAAATTTTTTGTCTTATAACACTCCTGTGAAGCACCTTGGGACGTTTTACGACGTTAAAGGTGTTATATAAATACAAGTTGTTGTTGTGTTCCATGCATGTTCCATTCTGTGTTCTATGCTGTTTTCTGTGTGTTCCATGCATGTTCCATTCTGTGTTCTATGCATGTTCCATTCTGTGTTCCATTCTGTGTGTTCTATGCATGTTCCATGCTGTGTGTCATAAAACCAAAATGAACCAAATTGTTCTGACAGAATCTGAATTTTAAAGGGGCCCAGTTTAATCGCTGAAAGTACATTAAGTGAATTAGTTAGAACTCGTGTTTTTTAATTCCCACGTCACTTAAATACAATTTTAATCAGTGAGCACTACCTTTGAGCTCTGATACAATAGTACTAACCCATAACAGATCAGCCACTCAGGTGACACCTGTTTGATAATCATTTAATCTCCAGGTAAGCAGTCCAGTTGGTAGCTATGGGTTACTAGTCCACAGTGAGTAAATACAGCTGTGGACTCAGCAAATTTGAAGAGCAGGGGAGAGTGCAAAGCAAAAAAAAAGGCCACGCTTACAGTCAATACCCTGCAGAATATGGCTAACAGCAGAAGAGAAAAAAGAAATCCCAATGAAGGGCATCAAACAAATAAACAAAAAGGTCTGGGGGCTTAATTGCCACCAGGATCAATGTGCTGTCTCGCATCAACCATACATAGGAAGATGTAAGGGCCACAGCGTCCAATTTAAAGCAAAGTGGCAAAGTATGAAGAATGGCTGTCAATTAATAAAGTTACAATATTGCCTAACCTAGGGTCTGAATTACACTGATTTTGCATAACTACAGAAGGGTATTATACTTTTGTCTTATATTAATATCAATGTCAATCCCAGAAGATTGTAGGTGTTTACTAGGCTGTATGGGTCCTTAGGACAATGGTAAGACCTTTATACCTGGAACAATCATATCCTTTGGATGGCTCTAGACACTGATTCTCACTCATCCCTCAACCCTTCTTTATGCTTCCCAGTAGCTACCCGTTATGGAGGCAGTCTTTGTGCTGGAGGTGATATGGAGTCAGAAGCTCAGCTTGTGGTTCAACAGGAGGTCATGGTTGGGAACAGTCTGTTCAACCTCAGACAATGGTCAGGGAGGGGGGGGGTGTAGAGTTGGTCATGAGATTATGAGGTTTATGACATTAGCTTTGGTCTTTCCAATGTTTTAACTTGAAGTTAAGGCTCATCCAAACCTAGATGATGCACAAGCAGTCTGACAGTAGGATGCAATGGAGGGTCAAGAAAAGTGATGCAGAGATTCAGCTGGGTATCATCAGCGTACATGTGGAAACTGACCCCATGGGGGAAATTTTAACGCCAAAAAACAGGTGGGTTGGGGTCGGGTGGGAAGTTAAAGAGATAAAAATCTGAATCCCAACCTCAACCTGCCCACTTCAGAGGCGGGATGAGGGCGTGAGCACCTTCCGACCTCCCCGCTCCAGCCTCTGATCACCCTCTGATCACCCTCCGTCCCCCAATCCCCCTCCGGCCTTCCGACCTCCCCCAATGAACTGGATAATAGAGGCGCTGGAGGAGGATTGTGTGCTCAACTGTGTTAAAGGCTGCAGAGAGGGCAAAGAGGATAAGGAGGTAAACAACGACAGTTACAGTCACAGAGATTGCTGTTCATGACGCTTGATTGAAGGGATAATTACAAGTCCTAGCCCTGTTCGGGCTACGCCAGATCAGGCGTATTCCCCAGACATTCACCTTCAACTTCAACTTAGGTTAGAGATAGCTGAATTCTATAAGATGCTTAAATGGGTCTAAAGGTTCAGGCTATCTCTCCCTAAAGGAAAGGAATGACTGAAGATGTTACCATCCTCCAGATAGCACTTTTAATAAGTTTAATTAGACTGTAACCTTCCGGATATTATGAGGGTCCGGAATACCCCCCAGAATTCTGCAACTCCTTACAAAAGAGTGTACAGAAATTGGGTTCGCGAGTTTATACAGAAATACTCTGAGACAATTCTCAAAATATATAGATTTATTTATAAGCTGTTGAGTCAGTCGCAACATTAACAAATCAAAATACAAATAGCTTACATTTCTTATTTATCAGAGATCCTTATTCTCAAATCTTTACTTCGTTACATTTCTTACTTGTCTCTAAATCCAGAATATCCACCAAAATCAAATATCTTGATTACCCGAGACTCAAAGTTAAAAACTTACAGATGGTGCCTGTAAAGTTGAGAAATGCTTGGCCCGTTCAGTGACTTCTGACTTTCTGTTTGAAAAGGTCTATCTCTTATACCCTTTTTGCAGTGGTTTATTCTTTGAAGTTCTCTGCTGATGTAAGCTAATTGTCTTTATTGATACCTCTGTTGAATACTTTCTATCTTACTGTCAATTCAACTATTGCATGCATAATTATGTCTCTACCTTTAGGTGTTCCAAAAACTATCATAAAAACAATATGACAGCAATGGTTTCTGTTTGATGCCATTCTTATCAAAGATTTTCCATTCAATTCTTAATATTGGCTTTACTGGTTTTAGCAGACGTTGAGTCTCCTAACTGCTCCAAGTTCAATACAAACACAATGTAATTGCTTGGTGTGTCTATTGAAGTCATATCTTCAAAGTGTTCTTGTTGGTATCATATTTACTATGTATAAATTAAAGACACTTTGACTGAGTCTTTACATGTTTTCTAGCTATCTCAATTGGTTGCTTATGTTTCCTGTCTTCCAAGTTTAACATAAAAACTATTTGACCAGCAGGTGTTTCTTTTACTTGATGTCACCTTTTCAAAGGCACATGGTTTTTTAATGTTTGTGTTTCTGTTCAACGTGTTGGTTTCCAACACTTCAAACTGGGCATTTCATTGTGTTCCCTCCAAACTCCAGACCTTTCGGAAGCGCCAAACTGCCATTTCAATAGGGTCATTGTTTTAGTATATTTAACCAATTCCCATTTCAAAGCTTGTATGTTTACAACTTTGTTAACAACTGATCTTTATCTCAGACGCCTGTATTTCTGTTTACAGCTTGTGTCTGAGGTTTTTTTTAGATTTTTAGAGGTTTTTTAGATTTTTAAACCCAGTTTCATGTATTGTCAGAAACGGTGCATTTTTCTGAAATATGGCTTATTCCTTCACATGATGAGATCCCACCTTATCTATGAAGCTTCCATCATTACAACAATACAAACAGAAAATACTGCAGATGCTGGAAATCTGAAATAAAAGCAGAAAATGCTGGAGAAACTCAGCAGGTCAGGCAGCATCTGTGAAGAGAGAAACAGAGTTAACGTTTCAGGTCGATGACCTTTCGTCAGAACTGGAAAAAAGCAGGAAATGGAACAGATTTTTAAGCAAGTGAAGAGGCTGGGAAAGGGGGGGGAGGGGATGAAAGAACAAAAGGGAAGGTCTGTGATAGGATGGAAGGCAGAAGAGGTTAAGAGACGTTAAGAGATATTCAAGGCAAAAGGAGATGGTAATGGGACAGGTTAAGAAACAAAGGATGGCTCTAGATGAAGAGTAAATTGCACTGGCAGAATGAAAGACAGCTGCCATGTGGGGGAGAAGAAAAAAAGACAGAGTGTGGATAAAAAAATATATCTATATATATATATATATAAAAAAGGATACATCTGTCTGTCTGTCCTTCGGTGTGTCTGTCCAGCTATACACTCTAAAGTTATAGAGCATACCGACACGTGTGTTACATCAAAAGAAAGCTTACGATTCCGGAACGGTCATAAGCGTATTTACATTTCGGAACGATATACACACGGCAGGGGCCACTAATGTACACAGTGGATGTTGGGGAGAACATTGTGAGACGCCATGCTGACCAGATCCTAGAGTCACAGGAACGAGTCAACCCCATGTCTCGGTCATACGTACCTGGTGAGGAACCCGACGTACAGGTCGCATCTACCTCAGAAACAATAGCATTGGAAGCTGATGAATCAACTGACGACAGGGTGCTAGAATCGCCGCCACACCAAGAGCGAGACACTCGGGAAAGGCGTTATCCAGAAAGAATCAGGAAGCCTCCCCAAAGACTGAATTTATAAATAGACTATTTTCAGTTAATGTTGCATGTTAAAAGTGCTAATTGTAATTAGTTTGATATTTAATTGTTAAATGAGTGTTATGGTACTGTTAATCTAAAAGGGGAGGAATTGTAATGTATGTACCTTTAAGGGGGAGAACTACTTTTTACAGCTCCTGTATCCTGTAGTACCAGCAGTGACCACACCTGTATATAAACCCTGAGTAGTGATCTGTACAGTCAGTTGCAGTTTGAACCACGTTGAGTAAACACCTGGGCCTAGAAATTGAGTGGGCTTAGCGCCCATTTTGCGGCGCTAGAGGGCATTGCGCTGGACTTACAGCCGGTTTTGAAATTGACTAGGGCCCAACATCGGCGTTACACCGGTAGCGCTGCGCCGGCACCGGTGACGTCATCGGTGTGCGCAGCGTCCCGGTTGCCGTGGTGACGGACCCCAGCGCCGAAATTCAGTTGCGGCCACCTCGCCCGTGGCAGCCGCAACTAAGACTCTGGCAACAGAGTCTTACACGACTTTGCGCCGGCGCATAAAAGTGGAGCGGCGGCCGGCCGCTTTCCCGCCGGCCGCCTGCCCGCACCTCCCTCCCCGGACTCCCCCACCACCCCTCCGCGGAACAGATGCTTCTCGGCTGCGAGCCCGGCACTTCCCCGAGGTGCCGGGCTCATTTTTGTGGCGATTTAACCGGCCAGCGGGCGGGTGCAGGCAGCTCCTCCTTAACTGAAGGAGGAGGCCTGCACTTCCCGAGCCTGCCGCACCGCATCGGGCGCCACAGCGCCGGAATAGCGCCGCAATGCGGCGCGTAGCGCCAGTTTTCAGGCGCAAACAGCCTTCAGTAGTGCCGGCAGCCGTTTGGGCGCGGCGCTACTGAATTTTTGGCGCGCGCAGCGTGACTTAGCACCGGCGCTAAATTTCCGGCGTTAAGCCCCGGCGCAGCGCAAACTCAATTTCTAGGCCCTGTTGTACCGTTCTCTGCAGTCCTTTTCTTATTATTACACGGACGTAACACCAGCGTCTGCTGGAGAATAAAACTCTCGAGTTACAGGCTGCCTATGACCAGTCATGTACCCTGGACTGAGCAAAGAGGAATGCAGATACCTATCTTTTACCTCATGCACGGGCTGCTGCTATCACTTTTAATGACTCCTTTGATAGGTCTCGGGCGGAAGCCCTCACTGATGATGACTCTAACCTAGCGGATGACAACCCTACCCTAGAAGCCCACCCTAGGGGCATCTTGGCAATCTGGAAGGAAGTGTTTCTTCTGTGGAGGTGCGTTCCATTATAGGAAATTTTGTCCTGCTTGTAACGCAACCTGTAATCATTGCAGCAAGAAAGGTCACTTTTCTAAGGTATGCCAGTCAATAGCCTGTTCATAAGAAAGGCCACTTTTCTAAGGTATACCGGTCGAGAGCTCCTGTTAGTTTTGCAGCTACAATCTATAAAACTGCTCCTCCCGAAGAGCCACTACTAAGGTTACAGCTGCTATCTATGAAACTGCTCCTCCCCCAAGAACCACTACTAAGGTTACAGCTGTCAAGGGTAAAACTGCTCCTCCTCCCATCACAGCATTTTCTCCCCAAAGTCTATCCCATGCAGCCACAAAGGTTTCGGTAAATGGACACATTTTGAGTGCACTACTCGACTCACGCAGCTCTGACAGCTTCATTAGTGAGCGGGCTGTCAGTAAGTTAAAACTGCGTATTTACCCCTCGGACAGGGTAATTGCAATGGCTCGGACGACACTGACCACCAATTATTCTGGCTTTTGTCTTGTCGACCTTATTCTCAATGGCCGCACTTATTTCTCCACCCGGCTCGGGGTGCTCAAAAACCTACGCAGTGATGTGCTCCTGGGACAGGATTTCCAGAACAACACAAAAGACTCACTTTTGAGTTTGGAGTGTCAAAGCCGGAGCTTACTATTTCCAAAGTACCGTTTTGTGCACTTTCGGCGGCTTCGCTCGACAAGCCCTCCTTCTTTTCCAATCTTTCCCCCCGATGTAAGCCCATAGTCACTAAATCACGATGTTTCAGCCAAGATGATTGATCCTTTATCGAGGCAGAAATCTCTTGCCTTCTAGCTGACAGTATCATTGAGCCATGATTATCTTCCTGGCGGGCTCAAGTCGTTGTTGTTAAAAATCATCTGAAGCAACACAAGAAATGTCTTTGCATCGATTACTCGCAAACTATTAACCAGTATACCGATCTGGAAGCCTACCTACTACCACGCAAAAATGACATGGTCAATAACCTTGCCAACTACAAGGTATTTTCAACTTTTGATTTAAAGAGCGTATATCAAGTACCGTTAAAGGACTCTGACAAAAAGTATACGGCCTTTGAGGCCAATGGTCGGCTTTATCAGTTTTGTTGCCTTCCATTTGGGGTCACCAATGAGGTGGCCGTCTTTCAACGGGCAATGGATAGCCTAGTCAAACAAGAGAACTTAACAGGCACTTTTCCATATCTAGATAATATCACCATTGCTGGTCATGACCAGAAGGAGCATGATGCCAATCTCCAGAAATGTTTTGACATTCTCCGTCATCGCAACTTAACCTTAAATGAGTCCAAATCTGTGAAATCAGTACCATCAGTCAACATCCTTGGCTAATGGGTGGGCAACGGTGTCATCAAACCGGATCCGGAGTGACATCGTCCGCTTTAGGAGCTCCCTCCCCCTACGAATCTTGGCTCTCTTCGTCGGGCACTTGGCATGTTTGTCTATTATGCGAAATGGATACCCCACTTCTCCAACAAGATCCAGCCCCTGCTTCACGCAGTCATTTCCATTGGAGGCAATGGCTATTTCAGCTTTCAACCTCCTCAAACGACAACTGGAAAAAGCCACGCTTCGTTCCATTGATGAAAATCTTCCTTTCGTGGTCGAGTGCGATGCATCGGATGTGGCGATCTCTGCTACCTTGAATCAAGGTGGTCGACCCGTTGCATTTCTGTCCAGAACTTTGCAGGGTAGCGAACTCCATTATCCTCCTGTCGAGTAGGAGGCTACAGCCATCATCGAAGCTGTACGTAAACGGATTCATTTTCTCGCTCGTCGCCATTTCACACTTATAACCGATCAGCGCTCCGTGGCCTTTATGCTGGATAACCAGAAACGCACTAAGATCAAGAATAACAAAATTCAACTCTGGAGGATGGAATTGGCCGCCTTTGGATACACCATACATTATCGACCCGGCAAAGAGAATGTGGCCCCGGATATCCTGCTCTTCTATGTCAACTGACTCTTGCGGATCTTCATACTGACTTATATCATCCTGGCCTTACCCGTATGTTGCACTTTGTGCGATCTAAAAATCTCTCATTTTCTATGGAAGATGTGAAAAGAACATGCTCCTCCTGTAGAATTTGTGCGGAATTAAAACCGCAATTCTTCCGTCCATCAGATGGCTCACTCATACACGCTATGCAGCGACTCAGCATCAACTTTAAAGGACCATTGCCTTCCTCAACGCGAACATTCACGCTTTCCCTTTGCTTTCCCCTGTCCCAATATGCTTACTTCCACAGTGATCAAATGCCTTGATCAAGTCTTTTCCCTTTGCGGTATGGCCAATTTCATCCACTCTGATCGGGGTCCCTCCTTCATGTCAAGCGAACTCAAAAGTTATCTTTCCCAACGGGGAATCACCACAAGTAAAACGACCCCGTACCATCCCATCGGTAACGGACAGATTGAGAGATACAACGCTATCATTTGGAACGCTGTTCGTCTTGCACTAAGGTCACGCAACCTACCAGACCAGCAGTGGGAAACTATGCTCCCTGATGTGTTGCATTCCATCAGATCTCTTCTTTCTATGTCCACCGATGTCACGCCTCACGAGCGATTCTTCAGGTTCCAGCGTCGCTCCACTCATGGGACATCCCTACCATCGTGGTTGGCAGCTCCCAGCCCCGTGCTGCTCTGAAGATTCGTCCGATCTTCTAAAAACGATCCCCTCGTCGACGAGGTAGAACTCACGGACGTTAATCCCACGTACACACATGTGCGGTGCCCTGATGGCTGGGGGTCCACCGTTTCGCTCCGGGACCTGGCTCCCTGTCCAGCCGGTCCCACGGACCCAACTGATAGAGGGACCCACGGTGATGATGCGTTCCCTCGAAGATGACGCCCTACCTGGGACATCAAGAGATCTGCCAGCTGCCCCACCGGATCCACTCGGAGAGCCGAGCACTCCCCGTGGGATGGCCACCCGAGGCCAGGACGCCGGTCAATCCCCGGCTATCAAACAAGATGAAGCCAGTTCTGCACCTGTGGGGACCTGCACCCAGAGTCACGATCTCCCCAGCCTCCCTCGGGTCGATCAGGGCAACATGGGCCCTGTTGATCCACCAGTACAGATCAAGCGGCCCAGGGACCAAGACACGGTCCGGGGAGACGTGCCTTCCAGCCAGAAACAAAGATCTAAAAGACTGCGGCTATTCGTGGCCCTCCTAATCCGTTAAAGTCGTCGGACTTCCAAATATTTTAGGCAGGAAGAATGTTATAAATCTCATCATCATAAAGAAACTACTCATGAAAAATCACTGGACGGCCAGCTGGTGGCGCCGTCCAAGGAGTATAAATACTCAGGCGTGGGCCCAGCTTGCCCAGGGACATTTTGTAAGACAGGAACTAGTGAAGTACAACTAGACCTCCATGTTCTGAAACAAGTTGATTAAAGCCTTGCTTTATACTCAAACCAAGTGCGTTGTGAGTTTTATTACGTCAGAAGACATATCAGAAGTACTAGTGTGGAAGGTGGCATTGTCAGAGCAGATGCAGCGGAGGCGGAGAAACTGGGAGAATGGAATAGAATCCTTACAGGAAGCGGGGTGGGAGGAAGTGTAGTCCAGGTTGCTGTGGGAGTGAGTGGGCTTATGGTGAATGTTTGTCAATAGCCTATCCCCAGAAATGGACTGAGAAAGGGAAGAGTCAGAGATGGACCATGTGAAACTGAGGGAAGGGTGGAAATTGGAAGCAAAGTGAATGAAATTTTCTAGTTTAGGGCGAGAGCAGGAAACGGCACTAATACAGTCATCAATGTGCCAGAAAAAGAGGTGAGGGAGGGGACCCGAGTAGAACTGGAACAAAGAATGCTCCACATATCCCACGAAAAGGCAGGCATAGCTAGGACCCATGCGGGTTCCAATAGCAACACCTTTAATTTGGAGGAAGTGAGTGGAGGCAAAGAAGAAGTTGTTCAATGTGAGAACAAGTTCAGCCAGGTGAAGGAGGGTGGTGGTGGATGGGGACTCGTTGGGCCTCTGTTCAAGGAAGAAGCAGAGTGCCCTCAGGCCATCCTGGTGGGGGACGGAGGTGTAGAGGGATTGGACGTCCATAGTGAAAAGGAGATGGTTGGGGCCAGGAAACTGTTAAAGTGGCAGAGGGCGTCGGAAGAGTTGCGGATGTAGGTGAGAAGAAACTGGACAAGGGGAGAAAAATAGAGTCAAGATAAGAAGAGATAAGTTCCGTGGGGCAAGAACAGGCTGATACAATAGGTCTACCAGAGCAGTCCTGTTTGTGGATCTTGGGAAGGAGGTAGAAGTGGGCTGTGCGGGGTTGGGGAATTATGAGGTTGGCAGCCGTGGGGGGAAGATCTCCAGAGGAGATGAGGTCAGTGACAGTCTTGGAAATGATGGCTTGATGTTCGTTAGTGGGGTCATGGTCCAGGGGAAGTAGGAGGAGGTGTCAGAGAGTTGGCGTTCAGCCTCCGCAAGGTACAGGTCAGTTCGCCAAACAACAGCACCACCCTTGTCAGCAGGTTTAATGACAATGTTGGGGTTGGATCTGAGAAAATGGAGCTGCAAGTTCAGAGGGAGGTAGGTTGGAGTGAGTGAGGGGAGCAGAGAAATTGAGATGGCCGATGTCACGCCGGCAGTTTGCAATGAAAAGATCTAGAGAGGTTCAGAGGGAGGGGTCCAGGTGGAACGAGAATTCTGAAAATGGGAGAAAGGGTCAACTGTTTGGGGGAGAAGACTCCTGGCCAAAGAAGTGGGCACGGAGACGAAGGTGATGGAAAATAGCTCAGCATCGTGCCGAGCTCGAAATTCATTGAGGTGGGGGCATAAGGGGATGAAGCTTAGGCCTTTGCTGAGGACTGATCGTTCAGAGTCAGATCGTTCCATATCCTGCACTTCTGCTCTCACCCCTTCCCCTCCCTCCCAGAACCGCGATAGGGTTCCCCTTGCCCTCACCTTTCACCCCACCAGCCTTCACATTCAACGGATCATCCTCTGCCATCTCCAGCGTGATCCCACCACCAAACGCACCTTCCCCTCACCTCCGCTTTCAGCATTCCGTAGGGACCGCTCCCTCTGCGACACCCTAGTCCACTCCTCTATCACTACCAACACCCCTTCCCCTTCGCCCGGCACCTTCCCGTGCAAGCGCAGGAGATGCAACACTCCCCCCTTCCCACTGTCCAGGGCCCCAAACACCCCTTCCAGGTGAAACAGCAATTTACTTGTACTTCTTGCAATTTAGTATACTGTATTCGTTGCTCACGATGTGGTCTCCTCTACATTGGGGAGACCAAACGCAGATTGGGTGACCGCTTTGCGGAACATCTCCATTCAGTCCGTAAGGGGGACCCCGAGCTTCCGGTCGCCTGTCACTTTAGTTCACCACTCCACTCCCACTCAGACCTCACCATCCTCAGCCTCTTGCATTGTTCCATGGAAGCTCAGCGTAAGCTCGAGGAACAGCGCCTCATCTTTCGATTAGGCACTTTCAGCCTTCTGGACTCAACATAGAGTTCTACAATTTCAGATCATAACCTCAGCCCCTATCATATATATATATATTTTTTTTATCCACACTCTGTCTTTTTTTCTTCTCCCCCACATGGCAGCTGTCGTTCATTCTGCCAGCACAATTTACTCTTCATCTAGAGCCATCCTTTGTTTAACCTGTCCCATTACAATCTCCTTTTGCTTTGAATATCTCTTAATGCTCTTAACCTCTTCCACCTTCCATCCTATCACAGACCTTCCCTTTTGTTCTTTCATCCCCCCCTTTCCCAGCCTCTTCACTTGCTTAAAAATCTGTTCCATTTCCTGCTTTTTTCCAGTTCTGACGAAAGGTCATCAACCTGAAACGTTAACTCTGTTTCTCTCTTCACAGATGCTACCTGACCTGCTGAGTTTCTCCAGCATTTTCTGTTTTTATTTCAAGCTTCCATCATTGTCTGGACCACTACACAAGGGTCCATTCATGCTCATCCTCTTCCAGATATGTCTTCCTGCTGCTGCTCATCTTTGCCAAAAAAGTGCACGCTTCTTGCATATAAAAGTAGTCTAAACATATTACCATTATTCTGCCAAATCAATGTGGGCGAAGCCTAATGCTCTCTCGTCCTGCTTTGCTCTGTGCATAAGGAAAGAGATGTAGGTGTTTCTCCTAGCATAGAAAGCCTCAATGACGTCTCTAATACAGTGGTGGACTGCAAACTGGGAGATGTCGCTGATGTCACCTGCTGCAGCCTGGAAGGAGCCTGTTACATAAAAGTTAAGGGCCGCAGTGACCTTGACAACCACAAGCAGTGCTGTCCATGCCCTGGTTCAAGGCTTGAGTTGTGGCTGCAACAGGTGACACAGCTCAGTGATAGCATCCTTTGTGAAGTGAAGGCGCCTGAGATATTGCTCCTCAGTGTAGTTCAGGTAGGAGAAGTGCTCCTTGAAGACCCGCTGTGGGTATGGCCTCCTTCACAGTACTTTCCTTCTCCCTAGTCTCGCAGCTGCTCCTCTTGTGTCTTCTTGGCGGCTTCCCCATCTCCTCCAGCCCCAAAGGTAGACCTACCTGACTACCCATGTCTGCAGTGAAACTGTTTTGAAAGCAGCCAAAAATGGTGCAGCACCAACACTCTTCAGGTCAGAATTAAGCTATAGAAGTCAGAAAATAGGCCCAGAAGTTAACCAGCAGCCTATAAGGATGAAACCAGAAACTAACCTCCATGTAGTGGATGAGCACGTTAAATAGCGCTGCTAAAAGGTCTGCCTGTTAGCTGCATGAGTTTCTAAGCGAGTCAAGCTCTGGTACAGCCCAATTTCAGAAACGGGTCCTACTAGTATAGGGGCCTTATTTAAATATTTTAATAAGCGTTTTAAATACTTTCAGTGTGTGTCCTGGACACCTATGGAGTAGCCCGATCCAATATGGCAGGCGGTGTACTGCCGGCGCGGGACGGGTGCATGTGTGCCACCTGCCAGACTGGACACTTAGGTGCCTGTTTTATGCCTACAAAATTTAATAGAGGGGCCCTGGAGGTGGATTAGTCCCACTCCCTGCTCAATCCACGTGGATTCCACACTCAAGTCTATGGAGCTTGAATGCTCAACCCTCGGGTTCACAGCCCCCTAGGGGTCTGCGGGGAGATTTCAGGGGTTCCACTAGTTGGTTTGTCCCATCATTATAGAGAGGAACTACTTCTGTTTATGGCATAAACCTCAGTAGTCTTCCCTATATATTGAGACAAGTGGAATAGTCTCAGTTATAAAGACTCTACATGCACAGTCAATTTAGGTTCTTACTGTTGGGCTCCATTTGAACGCTTAGTTCAGGTTGATGACCTCTTGTCAGACCTGAAACATTAACTCTGTTTCTCTCTCCACAGCTGTTGCCTGACCTGCTGAGCATTTCCAGCATGTTCTGTTTTTATTTCAGATTTCCAGCATCTGCAGTGTTTTGCTTATGTACATTTAGGACTCAATAAATTCTGCTTTACGTAAAGTGTAATAGGGCTATTAATAACTAATTTTTATACAGAAAAAATACTTGTGTTGTGTTAGAGAATTTTTATAACATGGGAGGGGGGCCTCGGAAGCAAAAAGGTTGCAAACCCCTGCTCTGGCTCACAGGTGAGACCACTACCACTGAGCCAAGGCAAACACATACTTTCAACTGAGACGTTTGAGGCTTTAACAGATATGTCAGACACAAGAGACTTTTCTATAGAATTTGTTTTAGTTGGTGATGGGATACTTTATCATTTAGGGGTAAATGTGTCTTATTTACCGAGAGGGGAGAGGAAGTCCAGATCCTAGGTCAGAAAGCAGATAAAACTGACAATGGCTTTGTAAAACCGACAATGGCTTTGCAAAACCAGGTCAACGTAGAGCTCGAGTGACAGGAGCTTCAAATATTTTTCAATCTTTAGATTACTGGTAACGCCAACAAATTACAAATCCATTTAGCACTTCCCAGAAAAAAATAAGCTTCAAATGTCAATGAGCTTCAGTTTGTATTGTAGACTGAAAGTGTCAAACTAGTGAGTAATTTGTACAAGAACAGATGTATGCACTCCTTGCATCATAGATTGGGCTTGGAAGCTTAATGAAGACAGACTGCATCATCAAAACCAAGAAAGTCTGATTATCCTGCTCAAAGGTTTTATTAGAAACTCCATTATCAAAATTAGCTTCACTTTTCTCTATATTCCAGGTATTGCTGAGTGCTATTACAGAACTTTACTAGCTAAATTTGGGTCTTTTGAGCAACAGAATGAAACAGCTAATCATCAAGTCTCATTAACTCAACTGCAAAGATTTATGATTGAATTTTTCTGGACAAAAAAGTTGCTGCCTTAAGCCAAACATTTTTCCCCTCTTACTTATCTCTCTCCCCGTCTTTGTTCTCTCTCTTTCACTCTTGCTTTCTCTCTCGCTCACGCTGTCTCTGTCCCTCTCAATCTCCCCTTCTCTATCTCTGTTGCTAGAACCTTTCATCCTACCTGATGTGTATATGCAAGTGTGTATATACAATATACTAGCAGATCTCCGGTGGTGCTCATGCTGAGGCTGAGGTTATGCTAAATTGTGATGTCTGAAACATGACATCTGAAGTGTGATGGCAAAGTGTAACAGGGAGTAAGTGTGATACTTACAGGAAGTGGCTCTGTACACAAGATTTTTAATATATTACTAGTCGATCTCCTATGCCATTGCATAAGGGGAGTCGACACCAAGTACAGTCTTCAGGTTAAGCAGAGTTAGAGGAGTCAATATAATTAGTGCAAGGCGGGGGAGCAAGCTGACAGCTGCAGTTTGGAGCAGCTCCTGGAGGAGATGCAATATTGGACACAACTCCTGCCTCTCAGGAATCCTGACTGTGCTACTGAGCCAACACAGCAAGATTTATGTACTATTTATTTAATTATTTTTGAGTTTTATGGGGAGGCAGGAGGCTGAAAGCTGGCAAGATCCTGATAAGGAGAAAAAAATTAGCTACCTAGAGACATGACAGAAATGGCTACACCCAAATAAACAGTGCATGACGTACTAGCAAAATTAATGTATTACTTGTTGATCTTTTATGGCATTCCGCATGGTAAGTCAGAGAATATGGCTCTCTTGCCTTTGCCTCTATGCTACAGTATCTTTATATATCCTCTTCTGCTTCAGTCACTGACTTCCTATTCTCACCGGCTTCTCTCTCTCTCTAACTCTAATTTTTCCTAATCTCTATCTTCTGCTTTTTTCTGCCTTTTTCTTCTTGGTTTGGTCTAGGGAAAACTACCACCAATGGAAGCAGGCTACAACTGAACTGGCAATCCAAATAAATTATGCCCTTCAATGGCTTCCTTCCCATTCCCTCCCCAATCACTCATGCATTCCCCCAACTCCTTGCCATCATCATAGAAACATAGAAGATAGGAGCAGGAGTAGGCCATTCGGCCCCTCGAGCCTGTTCCACCATTTAAGGAGAGCATGGCGGATCATCCAAATTCAGTACCCTGTCCCTGCTTTCTCCCCATATCCCTTAAGAAATATATCTAACTCCTTCCTGATTATATTTAATGAATTGGCCTCAACTGCCTTCTGTGGTAGAGAATTCCACAGGTTCACCACTCTCTGGGTGAAGAAATTCCTCCTCATCTCAGTCCTAAACGGCTTACCCCTTATCCTTAGACTGTGACCTCTGGTTTTGGACTCCCCTGTCATCAGGAACATCCTTCCAGCATCTAGTCTGTCTAGTCCATTTAGAATTTTATAAGTTTCAATGAGATTCCCTCTCATTCTTCTAAACTCTAGCGAATATAAGCCTAATCTCTCTTCATACTTCATTCCTGCCATCCCAGGTATCAGTCTGGTGAATCTTCGCTGCGCTCCCTCTATGGCAAGAACATTCTTCCTCAGATAAGGCGACCAAAACTGCACACAATACTCAAGGTGTGGTCTCACCAAGACCCTGTACAACTGCAGCAAGACATCCTTGCTCCTGTACTCGAATCCTCTCGCTATGAAGGCCAACATACCATTTGCCTTCTTAACCACCTGCTGCACCTACATGCTTACTTTCAGTGACTGGTGCACAAGGACATCCAAGGCTCATTGCACTTCCCCTTTTCCCAATCTATTGCCATTCAGATAATAATCTGCCTTCCTGTTTTTGCCACCAAAGTGGATAACCTCGCATTTACCCACATTATACTGCATCTGCCATGCATCTGCCCAATCACCCAACCTGTCCAAATCATACTGGAGTTTCTCTGCATCCTCCTCACAGCACACACGGCCACCCAGCTTTGTGTCGTCTGCAAACTTGGAGATATTACATCTAGTTCCCTCGTCTAGATCATTAATATATATTGTGAATAGCTGGGGTCCTAGCACCGATTCCTGCGGTACCCCACTAGTCACTGCCTGCCACTCGGAAAAAGATCCATTTATTCCAACTCTGTGCTTCCTGTCTGCCAACCAGTTCTCTATCCAAGTCAGTACCTTACCCCCAATCCCATGTGCTTTAACATTGCATGCCAATCTCTTATGCAGGACCTTATCGAAAGCTTCCTGAAAGTCCAAATATTGTACACCGCATCCACTGGTTCTCCTTTATCTATTCTACCAGTTACATCCTCAAAAAATTCCAGTAGATTAGTCAAACATGATTTACCTTTTGTAAATCTATGTTGACTTTGTCCGATCCTGTCACTGTTTTCCAAGGGCTCTGCTATTACATCTTTTATAATGGACTCCAGCATTTTCCCCACTACCGATGTCAGGCTTACCAGTCTATAATTCCCCATTTTCTCTCTACCACCTTTTTTAAATAGTGGGGTTACATTAGCTACCCTCCAATCCATGGGAACTGTTCCAGAGTCCATAGAATTTTGGAAGATGACCAGCAATGCATCTACTATTTCTAGGGCCACTTCCTTAAGTACCCTAGGATGTAGATTATCAGGCCCTGGGGATTTATCGGCCTTCAATCCCGTCAATTTCCCTAACACCATTTCCCTACAAATACTGATTTCATTCAATTCCTCACTCTCATTAGACCCTATGTTCCCCGACATCTCTGGGAGGTTATTTGTGTCCTCCTTTGTGAAGACAGAACCAAAGTATATATTTAATTGGCCTGCCATTTCTTTGTTCCCCATTATAAATTCCCCTGATTCTGACTGCAAGGGACCTAAGCTTGACTTCACCAATCTTTTTCTCTTCACATATCTACAGAAGCTTTTACTGTCAGTTTTTATGTTCCCTGAAGGCTTACTCTTATATTCTATTTTCCCCATCTTAATTAATCCCTTTGTCCTCCTTTGCTGAATCCCAACTGCTCCCAAACCACAGGTTTGCTGCTTTTTCTGGCCAATTTATATGTCCTCTCCTTGGATCTTATGCTATCCCTAATTTCCCTTGTTAGCCACGGTCGAGTCACCTTTTTTGTTTTATTTTTATGCCAAACAGGGATGAACAAATTCTGTAGTTCATCCATGTGATCTTTAATTGTTTGCCATTGCCTATCCACCATCAACCCTTTAAGGAATGCTCCCCAATCCATCCTAGCCAACTCGCGCCTCATACCATCATAGTTTCCTTTATTTAAATTCAGGACCCTAGTCTCTGAGTCAACTACTTCACTCTCCATCTTAATGAAGAATTCTATTATATTATGGTTGCTCCTCCCCAAGGGGCCTCGCACAACAAGATTGCTAATTAATCCTCTCTCATTACATAATACCCAGTCTAAGATGGCCTGATCTCTAGTTGGTTCCTCGACATATTGGTCCAGGAAACCATCCCATATACACTCTAGGAATTCCTCCTCCACAGTATTGTTACTAACTTGGTTAGCCCAATCTATATGTAGATTGAAGTCACCCATGATAACTGCAGTGCCCTTAGTGCGCGCGTCTCTAATTTCCCATTTAATGCCATCCCCAACCTCAGCATTACTGTTTGGGGGTCTGTATACAACTCCCACTAACATTTTCTGCCCTTTGGTATTTCTCAGCTCTACCCATACAGATTCCACATCGTCAGAGCTAATATCCTTCCTTACTATTGTGTTAATCTCCTCTTTAACCAGCAATGCTACCCCACCTCCTTTTCCTTTTTGCCTGTCCTTCCTGAATACCGAATACCCCTGGATGTTGAATTCACAGCCTTGGTCACCCTGGAGCCATGTCTCCGTAATCCCAATTATATCATATCTGTTTACATCCATTTGTGCAGCTAATTCATCCACCTTATTACAAATGCTCCTCGCATTAAGACACAAAGCCTTCAGGGTTGTTTTTTTAACACTCTTAGTCCTTTTAGAATTATCATTTACTGTGGCCCTGTTTGATTTACACCCTTGATTTCTCTGCCTTCCACTTTTGCTTTTCTCCTTCCTGTCTTTTGCTTCTATCCTTGCTTCCCTTTCCTGTCTCCCTGCACAGGTTCCCAACCCCCTGCCATTTTAGTTTAAACCCTCCCCAAGAGCACTAGCAAACACTAACCCTAGGACATCGGTCCCGGTCCTGCCCAGGTGCAAACCGTCCAGTTTGTATTGGTCCCACCTCCCCCAGAACCGGTTCCAATGTCCCAGGAATTTGAATCCCTCCCCCTTGCACCATTCCTCTAGTCATGTATTCATCTGAAATATCCTTCTATTTGTACTCTGACTAGCACGTGGCACTGGTAGCAATCCTGAGATTACTACCTTTGAGGTCCTATTTTTAAATTTACCTCCTAACTCCCTATATTCAGCTTTTAGGACCTCATCCCATTTTTTTACCTATATCGTTGGTACCTATATGCACCATGACAACTGGCTGTTCCAGCCTCCCCCTCCCAGCATGCCCTGCAGCCGCTCCGAGACATCCTTGACCCTTGCACCAGGGAGGCAACATACCATCCTGGAGTCTCGTTTGTGGCTGCAGAAACGCCTATCTATTCCCCTTACAATAGAATCCCCTATCACTATAGCTCTCCCGCTCTTTTTCCTCCCGTCCTGTGCAGCAGAGCCACCCATGGTGCCAGGAAGTTGGCTACTGCTGCCTTCCCCCGATAAGCCATCTCCCCCAACATTATCCCAAGTGGTATATCTGTTTGAGAAGGGAATGGCCACAGGGGACCCCTGCACTACCTGTCTGCACCTACTACTCTGCCTGGTGATCATCCATTCCCTTCCTGCCTGTGCAACCTTTACCTGTGGTGTGACCATCTCCCTAAACGTGCTATCCACGATGTCCTCAGCATCGCGGATGCTCCAGTACGTATCCATTTGCAGCTCCAGCACCGCAATGCGGTCTGCCAGTAGTTGCAGTTGGATACACTTCCCGCACACATGGTCGTCAGGGTCACAGGAAGTGTCCCTGATTTCCCACATAGTGCAGGAGGAGCATGCCACGGGGCCGAGCTGTGCTGCCATGGCTTACCCTTTTAATTAACCTAAATTAAATTAAATCAAATCAATACCACTAATTACACTACAATTAAATGATATACTCAAGGGCCCTTGTTTACTAGCACTCCCCGCTACACAACAGAGACCTTAGCAACTATAAATCACAAAATTAAGACTTTTTAAACCTTATAAACTATTAAACTTAACTGTCAAACTATAGAGTATAAATACTCACCTGGCCATACTCACCCAATCAGCTGCTTCCCCTGCTCCGGCATCACTTTTTGTACTGGGACGTCACTCTCGAATTCTGCCACCGCTCCTGCTGCTCCCTCGCAGATCCGCCGCTCCTGCTGCGTGACTGGGCCTGAAAATCACCAACCTTTATTTACACCCACAGCCGCTGCTCCCTCGCAGGTCCGATGCTCCCGCTGCTCGACTGGGCCTGAAAATCACCGACCTTTATTTTCACCCACAGCCGCTGCTCCCTCGCAGGTCCGCCGCTCCCGCTGCTGCCCTTCCCCTCTTACCAGACCCTAACTCTCATCATTATCTCTTCCTCTCTGAACTACCCATTCAACTCCTGTATCCTCTGTGCCCCTTCACTCTGCTGCCACTCACCTTTAATCCACTCACCCTTTCCACCTTGCTGCTCCCAAAGGCAGGTAGCGAGAGGTCAAGGCAGGTAGCGAGAGGTCAGAAACCCCTTGTCCTCAATTTCTTTCCTTCCTTTTCCCTTTCCTATCTATTTCCCTCAATGAGGCTTTATTTGCTTTCAAAATTAAACTTATATTTTTTAAAGAATATATCAAATTAGAATGAGGAAAGAAACTTCATCTGTCTGCATCATTCTCTGTCTCCCACTTTCTCTCCAGCTCACAAGTGTTAGCAATTAAGACAGTTACCTTTGCTAACCTTCAACAAAACATAGATGGGATAATTAGCTGGCTTCAAAATTAAACCTTTTTGAAAATTAAGCTAATATTAACATTAAGAAATACTCTTCCTCTCAGCTGAATACATTTTCTGAAGTTTAAAGAACACCAAATAAAAACTACAACAGGTATGCAATCAGTGCAGCTATTTATCTCTCTCACACACATACATATGCATCCTCTGTTAAAAAAACACTCAATATAAACTTTAGCTGAATAAAACTCTCAAAATCTTATAATTTCTTCAAATATTTTGTAAGATGAACAGAAACTGGTAGAAGTTAATGAAGAATGTGCTGTCAGTACAGCTGTCTGAATGGTATTGAGGTAGCCTAGGAAATTAGTACACATGCTCATACTGCACAATCTAAATTCAATTCACATCACAGCTGTGGGCAAAAATTATCATGTCTAAGGCCAGGCTTTTGAGAAAGGCTGTGGCCTTCAAATGAAAAGTCAAGGCATTAAAAGACACAAAAGAATACTCAATGGATAAGTGTAATCATGTTATTTTGCAATATGTATTCTTTATGATTTTGTTAAAACATTTACTTTGGACATTAAAAATTTCAGTTACCGAGAAAAAATATCTGAAAATCTTTGTGCTACAGAATTTTCAGAAAGCATTTTAACAGATTTGGGGGAACAGATAATATAGTGCCGCCCTGTGGCCAGATTGCACAATTACAAGGTGATCAGTCTATGTAGACAGTTTCCCATTCTAACTGTGGACATAGGAATTTATAATGCAAAGAAGTTAACACAAAAAGGTGACAGGAGTGATAACAGGAAGTAAAGTTTTGTCGACTGAAAATGCATGCAGATAAGAATTCTAATAAAATATAGATAGACAAATAAATAGACAGACAGGCATAAATTAGTTAATCTGTAACATTGTTCATAGTAGTACAAGCTCTGGTGCATGATTGCTAAGGTTTAGCTACAAGTAATGTTTAGCTGTTAACCTGACCTGTCTTTTTAATGCCACCATTCAGGTACTTCCTGGGGGATATCATATCTCAACACATTCACCAGATTATCTCAAGGTCAGTAAAATCTGACTTTCACTTTTTGTATGTCTTTTTAAAAGATTATAGGTGTATTATACAAAGTGTGAAGTCTGGAGTGTGATGAACACTCTCAAAAGTTTTATACAGGAGATTTCCAGGAGGGGAGTGGGAGGTGACGAGGGAGGGGCTGGCAGCAGCCTGCTGTTGTTTTGTGGAGCGAGGAGAAGCACTCCTGCACCGTCCGACTCCACAAAAAACATTTCTGAATTTTTGAGGCCTTTTACTAAGCAGCCTCCAACGGTCCCTTTAAGAAGTGCTGGATTGACTGCTCAAGGCCCATCAATACTAGTTGTAGATTACGAAGTACAAGCTTCAACTTGTGTAAACAAATTTACGAATCCAAGTCAGAAATGAGCATAGAAGCTTCATTTCAAGATTGAAACAGCGACTGTGCTCATTTCAGGTGTCCATTAGGACCACCTAAAAAAAGCTCTGACCAATTTAGCAATGACCCAAACGCCTCTGCCCTGCTAAACTGGTTATCGCTGCGGCCATTATACACTCAAAGCAGGCACAACTACGTTGAGTTTATGTCCCTACATTCCTTCAGTGCACTACACTATGATACTTGTCTCAAATCTTTGTGAACTTTGATTAACTCTCTGGTGTAGTGTGCTGTTTAATCCCCTTTCCAACCAATTCCATGGTGCAATACCTGACCATCAATCAGAAAAATGTGGGCAGCGTGCTGTAATTTTACAACCCGCTCTCACTCTTAAAAATTAGTCTAACCCCGATACGAATATTTAGGGGTATTTTAAGAGTTTGTGTATATCCAGAATTCAGGCACCAATGATTGTGTCCAATTCAGAGACCGACTGATTTCCTAGCTGTAGCAATTAATGGATGGATGACCAGTTGGCCTGTGAATCGGGCATCTTGTGATCCATGTCTGAACCAGCAGTGCCCTAGGATATCACCCAAGCACCATTCCTCATCAGCTAAGCTATTCCAGAGATGGAAGTAGGCGATCTCGTTGATGCACTAGGTGTGGGACGTAAAGCTCAGCTTGATCTTGAATAGGGCACAGTCCATGCATGCTTTCCACCTGGGATCACTGGATAATGAGCTGATGCCTTGGCTGATTTTACCCCTCCCTAGCCCAGAGGTACCGAGATCAATTGTCACACCACAACTGCTGTCCCAGCTGACAAGCTCAGATCTGGGAGCTGGTGGCCTATAATGACTCAGTACCACATTAAGCAGGTCATCTGGCAGCTGTTGCATTGAGGTTCTGTATGTTGTCCACTACACTCTGTTCAGTACGGTGTTTTATTTGTGCAGAAGCACCTAACCAGAATGGCAATAAGAAAGTGTGTTGTCAAGGGGTGCCTAAAACTGTGCTTGAAAATACTGGCAGACTTCACAGTAACTCGGGGATTACACTGTTTTATGAGAGAAATGTGATACTAATGAACGCAGAATGTATTATTGCGCAGCTGAAGTGGAACTGTGTTTAACCTTGTAAATCCCTTCAAGAACACAAAGTCCAATTTCTGTAAATAGGCACATTTTGAGATCAATTAGAGGTTAATTACTGTTGCTGAGGGAAACTTGTAGATTGGCAGCTGCTGGTAAATCCCCAGCTCCATCAAGAAATGTAGCTATGGATGTCTCACCTGTAAGAATGCATGTTATATCCCCTTTATAGCATCTCCAGTATGACCAGCAGAGATAGAGGGCAAGCCAAGTGCTATTGCTGTATCCACAGAGGACCAGCTTAAGATTGCAGCAGAGCCACTGGTGGCAAAATGTAACCAGCTGATGTCACTGCTGTGGTTTTTCTGGCTGAGGGCGAGCTGGGGATTCAGTTCAACACTGTGGTTTTCAGACCAGTGACCCGTGTACAAGTTTCCTCAGGCAGCGGGAAGGTCAGACAGGCACAGCAATTCCAAACCTGCAGTTCCAACAACCTTGCACATACAGTCTTCCGCATGTATTCCCAGGCGCTGTGGAACCTGCCCCTGCAATGTAAATGCTCCAGCAGCAGCCCCAACATATCACAGAATTACTTGTGAAGCAGGCATATAAAAAAAATGACTCATTTATTTATATAGCACATTGTCACATCTCTCAGAAACATCTCCAGTTGAAGAATGAAATAGAAAGAAAGTGAGGTGTCCGTCATGGCCTTGCTGCCACTCCACCCCGAGAATAGTTTTACGTGTAGTGGTTTGGATCACAGGATCCTCCACAACCTTCGCCCCACCATTGGCGGCCATGCCTTCAGCAGTCTAGGCCTCAAGCTCTGGAATTCCCTCCCCAAACCTCTTTGCCTCCATCTGTCTCTCCTCCTTTTAGACACTGCTTAAGAGGTAGGTTCTCTTTGACCAAAGTTACTTTCTTCGGTTCAGTGTCATTTTTTGTCTGATTATGCTGTTGTGAAGCACATTAAACATTTTCCTACGTTAAAGGTGCTATATAAATTAAGTTGTTGTTGTGAGCTGGTTCCCTACAATTCAATTGCAAATACCGGCTCCTGTAATTAGAAGGCACCAATGCAGACCCAAGTGAGCCAGGGGTCATGGCCGGTAGGGTAAGGGGAGTGGCTTTCACTTTTGCTGGGGGTGGAAAACGGGGAATAGCGGATCTACTGCCTGTTGTACACACCGCCTGATTATCCTTTCCATTGAAGTCAGTGGAGAGGAATATCAGGCAGTGGGTATAACGGGTGGCCGATCGGTTACCGGGAGTATTCCACCCAAGGAGTCAGTTCATGGACATCAGTCTCCTGCACATGGGACTGAAAGAGAATAATGAACGATATGTGTAATGTATATACCTTTAAGGAGGGAACTATTTTTTACAGCTCATGTATACTGCAGTACCGGCAGTGACCACACCTGTATATAACACTGAGTAGTAATCTGTACAGGTCAGTTGCAGTGTGAGCCACGTTGAGTAAACACCTGTTGTACCGTTCTCTGCAGTCTGTGTCTTATTATACACGGACGTAACATTGGCGACGAGGCAGGTTCGAACCTACCTGCAACTCTGCATCACCTCCCAGGGATTCGTTCCTGCAGATCAGTGGATTGGAGGTCAAGGCCAGAGGCTCGGGCGTCGACCATGGGCAACTGCCCAGTCATCCAGCAGAGACTCGAGAATTGCGGGGGAGGCTGTCGAGAGCCAGGCTTGGCTTTCCAGTCGAGGTGGTCCAGCGAAACGGGCTGGCAACAGGTAGTGCGCAGACCCTTCCCGGACAGCGGCGCGCTAGAGCCTGACCGAGCGGCACAGCAAAGGGCCGAGCAGCGTCGACGGGGGAAGAGAGAGGGCAGAGCGCACAGGGCGAGCCGGTGTTCAGGGGCCGAGCAGCGTCGGAGAGAGGGAGAGAGAGACGCGCAGAAACCCGCGAGGCGCCGCCATTGCCACGAGGACCGCCGAGAGTGGCATTGGCAGCACCGCAGGAGAAGCGCGCGAAACCTACAGGGCGCTGCCATTGCCACGAGAACCGTCGGGAGCGGCGTTGGCAGCAGCAGGGGAGGAAGGAAAGCGCGGTAGACGCCATTTTAAGCCATTGGGAGACGCCATTTTAAACCACACCCAAAATGCGGAAGAGTGGCAGTATCACCGCATTTGACAATGAAGTCGAAGATTGGATTACATATGTCGAACGAATAGAGGTGTACTGCAAGGCAAATGAGGTGTAAGATGACAAGAAAGCGTCGGTATTGTTAAATTTAATGGGTGCAAAGATGTATGGTTTATTACAAAATCTAGTAACCCCAACGAAGCCAATGGAAAAGAGTTTTGAAGACATAGTAACGATACTAAAGGAACATTTAAACCCCACACCGCTGCTGATAGCAGAAAGATTCAAGTTTCACAAACGGAACCAGCATAAGGATGAAAGCAATGCTGATTATTTAACAGAACTGCGCAAGCTATCGAAACACTGCCAGTTTGGAGCGGGACTGGCAGATACCTTAAGGAACAAGTCTGTGTGTGGGCTTCAAAGTGAAGGAACCCAGAAACGGCTTTTATCTGAAAAGGACCTTACGCTGGAAAAGGCTTTCAGCATTGCGGTATCATATGAAGCAGCAGCACGGGGCGCTGCAGAGATACAACAGAGACCGCAAGAATATGGCACAAACGAAATGTCATATGGAACAGAGAAGTGCT
Source organism: Somniosus microcephalus (assembly GCF_052327205.1). Classification (NCBI taxonomy): domain Eukaryota; kingdom Metazoa; phylum Chordata; class Chondrichthyes; order Squaliformes; family Somniosidae; genus Somniosus; species Somniosus microcephalus. The sequence continues at coordinate 56,893,526 of NC_140999.1, read as the reverse complement.
ATCGCCGCGGCAGAACAACACACGGCCAGAATGATTGCTGGTTCAAAGACAAAGTGTGCAGACAGTGTGGAAAGGTAGGACACATAGCACGAGTCTGCAGGTCGGGAAAGAAAACCAGCAATAAGAAACCTACCAAAGGAAAGTACAAGAAGGTACATAAGATGACGGAGAATAGTTCAGACGAACAAAAGAGTGATAACAACTCCAAAAGCAGGGAACTGAGTTGTCTGAAACTACATAATGTGATCACAACGGAGGATCACCGAACCATTTGGGTCACTCTCAAGTTAGCAGGAGTCCAGGTAAAGATGGAATTGGACACAGGATCAGCCCTAACAGTCATAAACCGACGGGACTACGAGCGGCTATTCTCACACATCCCCTTGAGAGACACAAAAATTATTTTGAAGACGTACACGGGGCAAAAAGTCTACCCCAAAGGAAAAATAAGGGTGACCATTATATATAACGGTAAGGAAACACCAAAACTAGACCTGTATGTATTGCAAGATGGAGGACCACCATTACTGGGATGTGAATGGATCCGGAAAATACAACTGGATTGGCATTCCATACAGGCACTGACTGTGGCTGACAAAAAGGATGACGACGTCACACCTGGGCGACTGTCAAAGATCCTAACTGACGCGAAAGAAGTGTTCCAGCAAGGACTCGGAACACTAAAAGGCATGACAGCGACGATTAAAATTGAAGAAAACGCAAGCCCCAAATTTTTTTAAGGCCAGACCGGTACCTTATGCGATCCGCCCAGCCGTCGAAGCAGAGCTGGAGAGTCTGGAACATTCAGGTGTACTGTCCAAGGTAGACTGGAGCGAGTGGGCTACACCCATCGTCCCCGTGATGAAAAAGTCGTTGAGCAGCACGCCTGGGGAACCAAGGAAGGTTCGCATCTGTGGGGAATTTAAGGTAACAGTGAACCCGGTCCTTCACACCGTACAATATCCACTTCCGCGGATTGAAGATATTTTCGCCTCGCTATCTGGAGGGAAACGCTTCACTAAGATTGATCTGGCCCAGGCGTATCTGCAAATGGAGGTAGAAGAAGCATCAAAAAAATACCTCACAATCAACACCCATAAAGGTCTCTACCAATACAACCGGCTGGTATTCGGGGTAGCATCAGCTCCGGCTATTTGGCAGAGGGCAATGGAACAAGTCCTGCAAGGGATCCCAGGGACCCAGTGTTATTTGGACGACATCCTGGTCACGGGCGAAAATGACAGTGATCACCTTGCCAACCTGGAGCAGGTGCTCACTAGATTGCAGGAATATGGGCTCCGAGCTAACCGCCCCAAATGCGAGTTTTTTAGAAAACAGATCTTGTATTGTGGCCACGTTATCGATAAAGAGGAGTTACATAAGTCCCCAGAGAAGATTGAGGCAGTAGTCAAGGCTCCAGCACCGGAAAATGTGTCACAACTGAGGTCGTTCCTTGGGCTGGTAAACTACTACCAGAAGTTCTTGCCAAATTTGTCTACAATACTACACCCACTGAACACCCTACTGCAAACTGGGGTGCCATGGGAGTGGAGTGACGAGTGTAGACGAGCTTTCCAGAAGAGCAAAACACTAATTACATCGAAACAGGTATTGGCCCATTACAACCCAGCATTACCAATTCGGTTGGCATGTGATGCGTCACCCTACGGCATTGGAGCGGTGCTGTCGCACAAATTCTCGGACGGCTCAGAGAGGCCAATAGCCTTTGCGTCATGATCACTAACCTCAGCCGAGCGTAACTATGCCCAGATTGACAGGGAGGCCCTCAGCCTAGTGTGGGGAGTGAAAAAGTTCAATCACTATCTGCACGGGCAGAAATTCACTTTGCTGACTGATCACCAGCCTCTTGTCTCCATTTTTAATCCAAAGAAGGGCGTTCCGGTGATGACTGTGCAATGACTGCAAAGATGGTCACTTTTTCTAGGGGCGCACCACTATGAGATTGAATATAAGGGCACGAAACAGCATGGAAATGCTGATGGGCTATCACGCCTGCCACTGCCTACTGCGGAGGAAGCACGAGCAGTGGATCCTGTCGAAATATTCCATTCGACTATAGTTGAATACCTACCGGTAACTAACGCTTGTATCGAAAAGGAATCCCAAAATGACCCGACACTGTCTCGGGTATATGATTTGACGGTGAAGGGATGGCCAGCACATGGCGACTCACTGTTGCCAGCATTCTCAACAAGGAGAGAACAGCTGTCAGTGTGCCGGGGGACCTTGATGTGTGGATCCCGAGTGGTAATTCCACCCAAGTTAAGGGATAGAGTGCTCAATGAGCTTCATGAGGGTCATCTGGGAGGGGTAAAAATGAAAAGCCTAGCCAGGGCTTATGTGTGGTGGCTGGGAATCGATAAACAAATCGAGGACCTGACCAAGAGCTGCTCAGGATGCCAGAAAGTCCAAAATGCACCACCACAGGCCCCTCTACACCCATGGGAGTGGCCCTCATCTCCATGGCAACGGGTGCATATTGATTTTGCTGGTCCATTCATTAATGTTCTTAATAGCAGTGGATGCTCACTCAAAATGGCCTGAGGTCATCAAAATGTCCTCCACCACTACGGAGAAAACTATTGCAGTCCTACGGACCATTTTTGCCAGGAATGGCTTGCCAGAACAGATTTGTTCCGACAACGGACCACAGTTTGTGTCCGATGAGTTCCGATGAGTTCCGGAGGTTCTTGAAAAAGAATGGGGTAAGGCATTACACATCCGCCCCGTATCATCCAGCCACAAATGGATTGGCTGAGAGGTTCGTACAAACCTTTAAGAAGGCAATAAAGGCTATGTACAATGACAACATTCCGCTGCAGCACAAGGTGGACAATTTCCTGTTCGCCTACCGGAATGCGACACATGCAGTCACCAACCAGGCCCCAGCGATGATGTTCTTTAACCGAAGGTTAAGATCTCGCCTGGATTTGCTCAGACCAAACGTACGAAGAGATGTTGAGAGTAAGCAATTCCAGCACATCCATGAGAAGCCAACAAGGAGCTTCAATGTAGGGCAACCAGTCTTGGCCCGCGACTACCGAACAGAAAAATGGCAGCCAGGAACGATGTGCACATGACAGGGCCCACTAATGTACACAGTGGACGTTGGGGAGAGCATCGTGAGACGCCATGCTGACCAGATCCTAGAGTCACAGGAACAAGTCAACCCCATGCCTCACCCATACGTACCTGGTGATGAACCCGACGTACAGGTCGCATCTACCCCAGAAACAGTAGCATCGGAAGCTGATGAACCAACCGACGACAGGGGGCCAGAATCGCCTCCGCACCAAGAGCAAGACACTCGGGAAAGGCGCTATCCAGAAAGGATCAGGAAGCCTCCCCAAAGACTGAATATATAAATAGACTATTTTCAGCTAATGTTGCATGTTAAAAGTGTTAATTGTAATTAGTTTGATATTTAATTGTTAAATGAGTGTTATGGTACTGTTAATCTAAAAGGGGAGGAATTGTAATGTATGTACCTTTAAGGAGGGTGTAATGTCCGTGTGTAATTGAGACACAGACTGCAGAAGTTGGTTATAACAGGTGTTTACTGAATGGAGACAAAACTGGAACTACTATACAAAGTTACTTCACAGGCTTATATACAGGGGTGGTCACTACTGGTACTGCAGTATACAGGGGCTGCAGAATATAGTTCCTTCTTCAAAGTACATACACTACAATTCCTCCCCTTTTAGCTAAACAGTACATAACATTCGATTAATAATTAAATAACATATTTACAATTACAGTTGCTATATACATTAGCTGAAGTTAATCAATTATAAATTCAGTCTTTGAGGAGGCTTCCTGATTCTGTCCGGATAACACCTCTTTGGGGTATCAGGTTCTTCTGGCAAAGTTGATTCGGGATCAACGTCATTGTTTGGTTCGTCTGCTTCCAATATCACCGATTCTGAGGTAGATGCAATTGGTACTTCGGTTTCATCACCAGGTGTATAGGATCGTGGTGTAGATTTGACGTTTTCCAGTGACTCTAGAATCTGGTCAGCATGGCGTCTTACAATGCTCTCTCCAACGTCCACGGTATACATTAGAGGTCCTTGCCGTGTGCAGATTGTTCCTGGCTGCCATTTCTCTGTGCGGTAGTCCCGGGCCAAAACTGGTTGACCTATCTTGAAACTCCTGGTTGGCATTTCATTCATATTCTGAAACTGCCTGTTCTCCACATCTCCTCTGATGTTTGGCTTAACCAAATCCAAGCGGCATCTTAGTCTTCGATTGAAGAACATCATGGCTGGAGTTTGGTTGGTAACCGCATGTGTCGCATTCCGGTAGGCAAACAAGAAGTTATCCACCTTGTGTTGTAGGGGTATGTCTTCATTACACATTGCCTTGATAGCCTTCTTGAATGTTTGAACGAACCTCTCAGCCAATCCATTGGTGGCTGGATGATATGGGGCGGATGTGTAATGCTTAACACCATTGTTCTTTAAGAGCCTCCGGAACTCTTCAGACACAAACTGTGGTCCATTGTCGGAGCAAATCTGTTCAGGCAGCCCATTTCTGGCGAATATGGTTCGTAAGACTGTAATCGTTTTTTCTGTGGTGGTTGAGGACATTTTTATTACCTCTGGCCACTTTGAATGTGCATCCACCGCAATTAAAAACACCGAGTCCATAAATGGACCAGCAAAATCAATGTGTACCCTTTGCCATGGAGATGAGGGCCACTCCCGTGGATGTAGAGGGGCTTGTGGTGGGGTATTTTGGACCTTCTGCATCCTGTACAGCTCTTGGTCATCTCTTCGATTTCTCTATCGATTCCCGGCCACCACACAAACGCTCTGGCTAAGTTCTTCATTTTTACCCCTCCCAGATGACCCTCATGAAGCTCATTGAGCACTCTATCCTTCAATTTGGGTGGAATTACTACTCTGGATCCACACATCAAGGTTCCTCTGCACACTGACAGCTGTTCTCTTCTCGGCGATAATGCTGGCAACAGTGGTTCGCCATGTGCTGGCCATCCCTTCACCGTTAAATCATAGACCCTGGAGAGTGTCAGGTCATTTCGTGTTTCCTTTTCTATGTTTGCATTCGTCACAGGTAGACATTCGACTATGGTCGAGTGGAATATCTCCACAGGATCCACTGCAGGTGCTTCTTCCACCACCGGCAACGGTAGGCGCGACAATCCATGCTGTTTAGTTCCTTTGTACTCGACGTCATATTGGTGTGCCCCTAGGAAAAGGGACCACCTCTGTAGCCGTTGTGCTGTCATTATCGGGACGCTCTTCTTAGGGTTGAAAATGGAGACAAGAGGTTGATGATCATTTAGTAGAGTAAATTTCTGTCCGTGCAGGTAGTGATTGAACTTCTTCACCCCCCACACCAGGCTGAGGGCCTCTCTGTCAATCTGGGCGTAGTTACGCTCGGCTGCAGTTAATGAGCGTGACGCAAAAGCTATCGGCCTCTCTGAACCATCAAGGGATTTATGTGACAGTTTAAGTAAAGGGGAAAAGTTAAATATTTGGGATTCTGTTGGTTTAAGAAGAGTAAAACAAGGTTACACTGCAGTAGGCGTAAATTGGCACAGCAGGCAGTGGAAACCAGTTTTCTAACCAATCAGCAGGGGTGACTCATTTGGCTGTAAACAAACAAGCAGTATAAAAAGACCAGTCCTAGTGCGAGCAAGCACTGAGTGCGAGTCATCAAAGAATGCTCTGAGTTTGGGTAAGTGTGAGAGTTCTTTGATTGTTATTTCTCTTTAAATCATTCTTGATAAGATTACTTAAGCATTTTAAGTAAAGGGGAAAAGTTAAATATTTGGGATTCTGTTGGTTTAAGAAGAGTAAAACAAGGTTACACTGCAGTCGGAGTAAATTGGCACAGCAGGCAGTGGAAACCAGTTTTCTAACCAATCAGCAGGGGTGACTCATTTGGCTGTAAACAAAAGCAGTATAAAAAGACCAGTCCTAGTGTGAGTCATCAAAGAGTGCTCTGAGTTTGGGTAAGTGTGAGTTAGGGTAAGTGGGGTGTTAGGTGCTCTTTTCAAACTTTAACTCTGTGGGTTGTAGTTAATAAGGCCTTTCTGGTGCAGAGTGACTGTTGGTAAACCATTTAACTGGTGTAACTAGAGGGATTGATTTAATTTAAATCCAATTAATTAAAGGGGATACTAGCATCTAAAATCGGGCAGAGGGTGTCCATAACTAAAAATAAAAAATTTAATTAATTACATAGAATGGAGCAGGTGATGTGTTACTGTTGCGAGATGTGGGAGCCGGTGAACCCCATTGAGGCTCACGGTGATTACGTCTGTGACAAATGTCTGCTGCTACAGGAACTCCAGCTCCGTGTTGATGATCTGGAGTCTGAGCTTCAGGCACTGCGACACATCAGGGGGGGGGAGAAGTACCTGGACTCTGTGTATCAGGAGGTGGTCACACCTATGAGGTTAATTAATTCAGATGTAGCCCAAGGTCAGGGACAGGAGGGTGTGACTACGAGTGAGGCAGGTACAGGGATCCAGGAGGTAGAGCTGGAGGAGCCGCAGCCCTTGCTCTTGTCCAACAGGTTCGAGGTTCTTACTCCCTGTGGGGACGGGAGCAGGGACTGCAGGGAGGATGAGCAACCTGGCCACAGCACCGTGGAACGGGGGGCCATTCAAGAGGGGGTAGTAGATAGAAATGTTGTAGTGGTAGGGGATAGTATTATTAGGGGGATAGATAGAGTTCTCTGCAGCCGAGAGCGAGAGTCCCGAAGGCTGTGTTGCCTACCCGGTGCCAGGGTTAAGGACATCTCCTCTGGGCTGGAAAGAAACTTGCAGTGGGAGGGGGTGGATCCAGTTGTCGTGGTCCATGTTGGTACAAACGACGTAGATAGGACTAGGAAGCCAGTTCTGTTAAAGGAGTATGAGCAGCTAGGGGTCAAATTAAAAAACAGAACCTCAAGGGTAATAATCTCTGGATTATTACCTGAGCCACAAGCGAATTTGGCTAGGACAAATAAAATTAGAGAGTTAAATGCGTGGCTCAAAGACTGGTGTGGGAGAAATGGGTTTTGCTTCCTGGGACACTGGCACCAGTACTGGGGCAGGAGGGAGCTGTTCCGTTGGGACGGGCTTCACTTGGCTGGTGCTGGGACTAGAGTCCTGACGGATCATATAACTAGGGCTGTAAAGAGGGCTTTAAACTAACTAGTGGGGGGGAGGTTCCTAGAGTGCAAATAATAAAAATGACAACAGAGAAGGTCATAGGCTTAGGTAGCAGTGGGGAAATTAAAAACCAGAGCATGTCAGGAAGGGGCAGAAGGTATGGAGTAAAAGGTAAAGTAATAAAAAGGGCAAAAGCAGGAACTAAGTGTCACAAAACATATTTGAAAGTTCTCTATCTGAATGCACATAGCATTCGTAACAAAATAGACGAGTTAATGGCACAAATAACTACATATGGGTATGATCTTGTGGCCATTACAGAAACATGGCTGCAGGGTGACAATGCCTGGGAATTAAACATACCAGGTTATTTAACGATCAGGAAGGACGGGCAGGAAGGAAGGGGAGGTGGGGTGGCTATGTTAATAAAGGAAGGAATCACTGTAATACAGAGAAATGATATTGCGTCAAAAGATCAGGATAATGAAACAGTTTGGGTGGAGGTAAGGAATAATAAGGGGAAAAAAACACTAGTGGGCGTAGTCTATAGGCATCCGAACAGTTGCAACTCTGTTGGACGGAGTATCAATCAGGAAATAGTTGAGGCTTGTAATAAGGGAACATCTATAATTATGGGGGATTTTAACTGTCATATTAATTGGACAAATCAAATTGGGCAGGGCTGCCTTGAGGATGAGTTAATTGAATGTATTAGGGATGGGTTTCTTGAGCAGTATGTAACTGAACCGACCAGGGGGCAAGCAACCTTAGATCTGGTCCTGTGTAATGAGACAGGATTAATTAAAATGTCCTAGTAAAGGATCCCCTTGGAATGAGTGACCATAACATGGTTGAATTCCACATTCAATTAGAGGGTGAGAAGGTTGGATCTCAAACAAGCATGCTAAGCTTGAATAAAGGAGACTATGAAGGTAGGAGAGCAGAATTGAGTAGAGTGGATTGGGAAAATAGATTAAAGGGTAAGACGATACATGATCAGTGGTGTACATTTAAGGAGTTATTTTACAACTTCCAAAAAATATATATTCCACTGAGAAGAAAAAGGTGTAAAAGAAAAGACAGCCATCCGTGGCTCAGTAAAGAAATTAAGGATAGTATTCGACTAAAAACAAGGGCATATAAGGTAGCCAAATCTAGTGGGAGGATAGAGGATTGGGAAAACTTTAAAAGACAGCAAAAAATAACAAAAAGATTGATTAAGAAAGGGAAGATAGATTATGAAAGTAAATTAGCAAAAAATATAAAAACAGATAGTAAGAGTTTTTATAGTTATATAAAAAGAAAAAGGGTGGCTAAAGTAAATGTTGGTCCCTTAGAGGATGAGACCAGGAAATTAATGGTGGGAAATATGGAGATGGCAAAAACACAATGAATATTTTGTATCAGTCTTTACAGTAGAGGACACTAAGAATATCCCAACAGTGGACAAACAGGGGGCTATGGGGGGCGGGGGGGGGGTGTGGAGCTAAACACGATCAAAATCACTAAGGGAGTGGTACTCAGTAAAATAATGGGACTCAAGGCGGATAAATCACCTGGACCTGATGGCTTACATCCTAGGGTCTTGAGGAAAGTGGCGGTAGGGATTGTGGATGCATTGGTAATAATTTTCCAAAACTCCCTGGACTCAGCAAAGGTCCCGGCAGACTGGAAAACTGCTAATGTAACACCCTTATTTAAAAAGGCAGTAGACAGAAGGCTGGAAACTATAGACCAGTTAGCCTAACATCTGTGGTAGGTAAAATTTTGGAGTCCATTATTAAGGAGACAGTAACAGGACATTTGGATAATCATAATTTAATAGGACAAAGTCCGCATGGTTTTATGAAGGGGAAGTCATGTTTGACAAATTTGCTGGAGTTCTTTGAGGAAGTAACATATAGGGTGGATAAAGGGGAACAAGTGGACGTAGTGTATTTAGACTTCCAAAAGGCATTTGACAAGGTGCCACACAAAAGATTATTGCTTAAGATAAAAAATCACGGGATTGGGGGTAATATTCTGGCATGGATAGAGGATTGGCTATCTAACAGAAGGCAGAGAGTTGGGATAAATGGTTCATTCTCAGACTGGCAATCAGTAACTAGTGGTGTTCCGCAGGGGTCAGTGCTGGGTCCCCAACTCTTTACAATCTATATTAACGATTTGGAGGAGGGGACCGAGTGTAACATATCAAAGTTTGCAGATGATACTAAGATGGGAGGGAAAGTAGTGAGTGAGGAGGACATAAGAAACCTGCAAGGGGACATAGAGAGGCTAAGTAAGTGGGCAGAGATTTGGCAGATGGAATACAATACTGGAAAGTGTGAGGTTATGCACTTTGGCAGGAAAAATCGTAGAGCAAGTTATTATCTTAATGGCAAGAAACTGGAAAGTACTGAAGTACAAAGGGATCTGGGGGTCCTGGTGCATGAAACTCAAAAGGTTAGTATGCAGGTGCAGCAAGTGATTAAGAAGGCCAATGGAATGTTGGCTTTCATTGCTAGGGGGATAGAATATAAAAATAGGGAGGTATTGCTTCAGTTGTACAAGGTATTGGTGAGACCGCACCTGGAATACTGCATACAGTTTTGGTGTCCATACTTAAGAAAAGACATACTTGCTTCGAGTCAGTACAAAGAAGGTTCACTCGGTTAATCCCGGGGATGAGGGGATGGACATATGAGGAGAGGTTGAGTAGATTGGGACTCTACTCATTGGAGTTCAGAAGAATGAGAGGCGATCTTATTGAAACATAGAAGATTGTGAAGGGGTTGGATCGGGTGGATGTGGGGAGGATGTTCCCGATGATGGGTGAAACTAGAACTAGGGGGCATAGTCTTAGAATAAGGGTCTGCTCTTTCAAAACTGAGATGAGGAGGAACTACTTCACTCAGAGGGTGGTAGGTCCATGGAATATGCTGCCCCAAAAAGGTGTAGAAGCTATATCATTACATAAATTTAAAACAGAAATAGACAGTTTCCTAGAAGTAAAGGGAATTAAGGGTTACGGGGAGCAGGCAGGAATTTGGACATGAGTCTAGGTTCGGATCGGACATGGCCCTGTGGGTAGCGGAGCGGGCCCAGGGGCCGTGTAGCCTGATCCTGCTCCTATTTCGTGTGTCTAATTCTGTTAGATTCAGGAGATGGTTCTGTGATAGTAGATTGGCAGTTAGGATCAGATCAGCCATGACCTTTTTGAATGGCGGAGCAGGCTCGAGGGGCCGATTGGCCTACTCCTGCTCCTATTTCTTATGTTCTTATGTACCGCTCCAACGCCGTAGGGAGACGCATCACACGCCAGTCTTATCGGTAGTGATGGGTTGTAGTGAGCCAATACTTCTCTTGAAGTGATCAGGCCTTTACACTTCCGAAAGGCCCGCTTACATTCATCGCTCCATTTCCATATAGCCGGAGCTGATGCTACTCCGAATACCAGTTGATTATACTGGTAAAGACCTTTGTGAGTGTTTATCGTGAGATATTTCCTAGAGGATTCTTCAACCTCCATCTGCAAATATGCTTGCGCTAGATCAATTTTTGTAAAACGTTTCCCTCCAGATAGTGAGGCGAAAATATCTTCTATCCTCGGAAGAGGATACTGTACTGTGTGAAGGCCTGGGTTCACCGTCACCTTGAAGTCCCCACAGATGCGAACCTTCCTTGGCTCCTCAGACTGTTTTCTTCATGACAGGAACGATGGGTGTCGCCCACTCGCTCCAGTCTACCTTAGATAACACGCCTGCATTCTCCAGATTCTCCAGCTCTGCCTCGACGGCTGCGCGAATTGCATACGGTACCGGTCTTGCTTTGAAAAACTTGGGAATTGCATTCTCTTCTATTTTTATCGAGGCGGTTACGCCTTTAAGAGTTCCCAGTCCTTGTTGACATACCTCTTTGGCGTTAGCTAAGATTTTTGACAATCGCCCAGGTGTGACGTCGTCATCCTTTTTACCAGCCACCGTCAGTGCCTGAATGGAGTGCCAGTCTAAACTTATCTTTCTGATCCATTCACGTCCCAATAACAGTGGTCCACCATCTTGCAGTATGTACAGATACAACTTCTGTATTTCCTTGCCGTTGTATTCGACAGGCACCCTTATTTTCCCTCTGGGGTATACTTTCTGCCCCGTATATGTCTTCAAGACAATGGATGTGTCTTTCAAGGGTATGTGTGAGAATAGCCGCTCGTAGTCTCGTCGATTCATGACCGTCAGGGCTGATCCTGTATCCAATTCCATTTTGACTTGGGACCCTGCTATCGTGAGGGTGACCCAAATGGTTCGGTGATCCTCTTTTGCGATTACGTTGTGTAGTTTGAGACAGCTTAGTCTCTTGTTCCCGGATTCACTATCGCTCTTCTGGTCTTCGGAACTACTGTCCGTCATCTTTGTACTTTCCTGTACTTTTCCTTAGTAGTCTTTTTGTTGTCGTTAGTCTTCTTCCCGGACCTGCAGACTCGTGCAATGTGTCCCATCTTTCTGCATTGCCTGCATGTTTTGTCCTTGAACCAGCAGTCCTTCTGGTCATGGGTTGTTCTGCCGCAGCGATAACATTTTTCAAATCCCCGTGCCATTTCATGGGTGCCGTATTCCTGTGGCTTTTGCCGTATTTCCGCAGCTCCCCGTGCTGCTGCTTCGTACGATACTGCCACGCTGAAAGCCTTATCTAGCGTCAGCTCTTTCTCTGAGAGTAACCTCTTCTGGGTTCCTTCACTCAGGAGTCCACAGACAAATTTGTCCCGCAGGGTATCTGCCAGTCCTGCTCCGAACTGGCAGTGCTTTGATAGCTTGCGTAGTTCTGTAAGGTAATCAGCATTGCTCTCATCTTTATGCTGATTTCTCTTGTGGAATTTAAATCTTTGCTATCAGCAGCGGTGTAGGATTTAGGTGTTCCTGTAGGATATCAACAATTTCGTTAAAACTCTTCGCCATCGGTTTGACTGGAGTGATCAGGTTCCGCAATAGGCCGTACGTTCTTGCGCCCATTAAGTTTAGTAGTACCGATGCCTTTTTCTCATCGGCTACTTCATTTGCCTTGCAATATACTTCGACTCTTTCCACATACGTGGTCCAGTCTTCTATTTCATTATCGAAGGCAGTGATATTGCCAGTCTTCGGCATCTTGGAGATCTGAGATGGCGCCTCCCGCGCTTTGCCTTCTTCCCCGATTGAACAAAATGGCGCCTCCCGCGCTTTGCCTTCTTCCCCGCTGGATTAAGATGGCGCCTCCCGCGCTTTCTGTGTTTTCCGCTGCTGCCAATGCTGTTGCTGGCATTTTTATGCCTTGATGGCGATGCCCTATGGTCTTCACGCGCTTCCACCCGCGCTGCTGCCAACGCCGCTCTCCGCGGTCCCTGTGGCAAACTGCAGCTCCTCGCGGCTTTCTGCGCTTCTAACTTCTTTTTCCTTTATTTTAATTACTGTTCCCGTCGTCAGAACAGACCCTATGGGACACTTTCCTCCCTCTTCTCGGGTATGTACGCTGCCCGGCTTCGTAGCACCGGCCGCGCCGTGTGCTCCACCCTCTCTCTCTCTCTCTCCTCTTCCCGACAACGCTGCTCAGCCCCGTTGAAAAGCCACCCAATCGAGCTCTAGCCCGCCGCAGCCCAGGAAGGATCAGTGTACTACCTGCCACCAGCCCGATTAGCTGGAACACCATAGACTGGAGAACCAAGCCCAGCTCTCGACAGCCTCTCCTGCAAATCTTCGAATTTGATGAATCAGAGGGCGGTTGCCCACGGTCGATGCCCATTTCTTCTGTTTGTTTTTTTTTCTCTTTTTGGATTTCTTCCTTCTGGCTTCGACCTCTGATAACTTCGCTTCAGGGATGGATCCCCGTGAGGTGGTGCAGAACTGTAGGTAAGTTCGGATCTGTTCGTCGCCAATGTAACGTCCGTGTGTAATTGAGACACGGACTGCAGAAGTTGGTTATAACAGGTGTTCACTGAATGGAGACAAAACTGGAACTACTATACAGGCTTATATACAGGGGTGGTCACTACTGGTACTGCAGTATACAGGGGCTGCAGAACATAGTTCCTTCTTCAAAGTACATACACTACAGAGGGAACTATTTTTTACAGCTCATGGACACTGCAGTACCGGCAGTGACCACACCTGTATATAACACTGAGTAGTAATCTGTACAGATCAGTTGCAGTGTGAGCCACGTTGAGTAAACACCTGTTGTACCGTTCTCCGCAGTCTGTGTCTTATTATACACGGACGTAACAATATGTATAACTAATAGTATACAGTTCTCAAACTGGGCTCCGCGGACCCCTTAGGGTCTGTTGAGACTTTCCAGGGGGTCCGCGAAAAAACCCTCAATTGGTGATGGAGAGCAAGCCAGTGCAGAGCGGCTGGGTGGTAAATGGTTACCATGGCAGCGGCTAACCAGTGCACCATGGGATAGGCAGCGGGTCGCAGTTATAAAAAGTGCACACGAGAGAAAGATCTCAGCCCTGCTTTCCACTCTGAGCACAGTCAATGCGCACAAAGTACAGAAACAACACAGAAAAGAACACCAGCAACACAAAGAGATGCTCAAACAACAAGAGGATAGAAAAGATTAAGAGGAAAAAAGAAGCTCGCAAGAAAATCTATCGTGCGCTGGGTCAGAAGGAGAAGTACAAAATGAAATCCAACCTGAAGCACTAGGCTTCATCAGTTCACGTGCTATAGACAGAGCTAAGCGATCCCACAACCAACAAATCAGATCAAAGCTCTGCAGTCCTGCCACATTCAGTCCTGCATGATGGTGGACAACAACAACAACAACTTGTATTTATATAGCACCTTTAACGCAATAAGACGTCCCAAGGCATTTCACAGGAGTATTAAAAGACAAAAAATGACGCCGAGCCACATAAGGAGAAATTAGGGCAGGTGACCAAAAGCTTAGCCAAAGAGGTAGGTTTTAAGGAGCATCTTAAAGGAGGAAAGAGAGGTAGTGAGGCAGGGAGGTTTAGGCAGGGAATTCCAGAGCTTAGGGCCTAGGCAACAGAAGGCACGGCCACCAATGGTTGAGCAATTATAATCAGGGATGCTCAAGAGGACAAAATTAGAGGAGCGCAGATATCTCGGGGGGGTTGTGGGGCTAAAGGAGATTAGAGAGATAGGGAGGGGTAAGGCCATGGAGGGATTTGAAACAAGAATGAGAATTTTGAAATCAAGGCATTGCTTAATGGGGGGCCAATATAGGTCAGCACAGAAGTGATGGGTGAACGGGACTTGGTGTGAGTTAGGACATGGGCAGCTGAGTTTTGGATGACCTCAAGTTTACGTAGGGTAGATTGTGGGAGGCCAGCCAAGAGTGTGTTCGAATAGTCAAGTCTAGAGGTAACAAAGGCATGGGTGAGGGTTTCAGCAGCGGATGAGCTGAGTCAAGGGCGGAGACGGGCGATGTTACGGAGGTGGAAATAGGCAGTCTTAGTTATGCTGCGAATATGTGGTCGGAAGCTCATTGAAGGGTCAAATATGACACCAAGGTTGCAAACAGTGTGGTTCAGCCTCAGACAGATGTTAGGGAGGGGGATGGAGTCAGTCCCAATTAAACAACTAACGGGAGGAGACTCCATGAATATTCCCATCCTCAATGACGGCAGAGCCCAGCACACGAGTACAAAAGACAAGGCTGAAGCATTTGCAACCATCTTCAGCCAGAAGTGCCAAGTGGATGATTCATTTCAGCCTCCTCCTGAGGTCCCCATCATCTTCAACCAATTCAATTCACTCCACGTGATATCAAGAAACGGCTGAGCGCACTGGATACAGGAAAGGCTATGGGCCCCAACAACATCCCAGCTGTCGTGCTGAAGACTTGTGCTCCAGAACTAGCCACGCCTCTAGCTAAGCTGTTCCAGTACAGCTACAACACTGGCATCTACCTGACAATGTGGAAAACTGCCCACGTATGTCCTGTCCACAAAAAGCAGGACAAATCCAATCCATCCAATTACCACCCCATCAGCAAATTGATGGAAGGTGTCATCAACAGTGCTATCAAGCGGCACTTACTCACCAATAACCTGCTCACCGATGCTCAGTTTGGGTTCTACCAGGACCACTCAGCTCTAGACTTCAATACAGCTTTGGTTCAAACATGGACAAAAGAGCTGAATTCCAGAGGTGAGGTGAGAGTGACTGCCCTTGACATAAAGGCAGCATTTGACCGAGTGTGGCATCAAGGAGCCCTAATAAAATTTAAGTTAATGGGAATCGGGGGGGGAAAACTTTCCACTGGTGTAAGTTTCGCAAAAGTCAGGCAGTTTCCCCCCCTCCCCCCCTGAAGATTATTTAATTAAAAGAGATCCTGGTTGGACTGATTTTAAAAATCCAGGGGCACACAAAATGGCTGCGGTCAACCTCGTGACCAAAAGCCTGTAAGTTCCAATTGTGGACTCTGTGACAAGCTAACAGCTTGGGTATTTTTGATGTCTGCGAGATCACGAAACCAGACAGAACTTTTACATTTATGAATTGGGAGCAAACTCAGTTGCATTCAGGCCCCCGTTTAAGCTTGTTTACTCAAACGATCCAAACGATCAGCGGAGCCATCCAGGTTAGGCTGGCCCCATCAAGGAATCTGTTGAACAAAGGAGAGCAGTTATGGGACCGTTTGAAGCTATTACCGGCCATCTAAGTCGATGGGCCAAGATCGACACCTTTTGTTCAATTCCAAACCGCTCAAATCAGACAAAGGATGAGCTGATTTAGCACGAGAGATAAGGGCTACCGAGAGGAGTATAACTATAGCCCCTCAGGAAGCCATGCTCGCTCTCTCTCCTCGCCTCCCGCGCCCTGCCTGCCACCACCCCAGGAAGAGGACCTACGAAGAAGAGCCCGTCCTGAGAGGTGAAATACCCTGCCAGAGACTATTTTATTATGGGGTATTTTCACCTGGACGGTACCCTGTGCAGCACTGAAACCACGTGGCATCGAAAGGCAGCAGGGCAAAGAAGCAAGATTCTCGTCTGTTTAAACGACTCAGACTGGTGAGCATGGAATTCTGACCCCTCATAAGATAGCTAGCGAGGTTTAGAGGGTGGGAGTTAAGGGGATTGCTAAAATTGTCATTTAAGTCATTTACCCTCGATGTGCCGTTTATTTCCCATCCCTGTTAAGTGTAAGTGTACTGCATCCATATTGTCCTTTGTATAAAATCGTTCTCTGGTAATAAAATCTTGGTTTTTCTTTGCACCAAACCACTGGTCTGCTCGTTTTCTATATCGCTACCTGCAAATAAGTCCAGTGGTCAGAACTCAAAAGGGGCGAGCGATTTGAGCCGCTCAAAGGGGGTAGTCAGAGGCATAACTGACAAACCCAAGACACCCACACAGTAAAACCCCTTACACTGGATGGAGTCATACCTAGCACAGGACATGGCTGCAGGAGTTCCTCAGGGCAGTGTCCTAGGCCCAACCATCTTTAGCTGCTTCATCAATGACCTTCCCTCCATCATAAGGTCAGACATGGGGAAGTTCGCTGATGACTGCACAGTGTTCAGTTCTATTCGCAACTCCTCAGATAATGAAGCAGTCCATGCCCGCATGCAGCAGGACCTGGACGATATTCAGGCTTGGGCTGATAAGTGGCAAGTGACATTCACGCCACACAAGTGCCAGGCAATGACTATCTCCAACAAGCGAGAGGCTAACCACCTCCCCTTGACATTCAACAACATAACCATCGCCGTATCCCCCACCACCAATATCCGGGGGGGGGCGGGGGTGGAGGAGATTACCACTGACCAGAAACTTAACTGGACCAGCCACATAAATACTGTTGCTACAAGAGCAATCAAGAGGCTGGGCATTCGGTGGTGAGTGTCTCACCTCCTGACTCCCCAAAGCCTTTCCACCATCTACAAGGCACATGTCAGGAGTTTGATGGAATACTCTCCACTTGCCTGGATGAGTGCAGCTCCAACAACACTCAAGAAGCTCGACACCATCCAAGACAAAGCAGCCCGCTTGATTGGCACCCCATCTACCACCATAAACATTCACTCCCTCCACCACCAGAGCACCATGGCTGCAGTGTGTACCATCTACAAGATGCACTGCAGCAACTTGCCAAGGCTTCTTCGACAGCACCTCCCAAACCTGCAACCTCTACCATCTAGAAGGACAAGGGCAGCAGCCGCATGAGAACACCATCACCTCCAAGCTCTCCTCCAAGTCACACGCCATCCTGACTTGGAAATATATTGCTGTTCCTTCATCGTCGCTGGGTCAAAATCCTGGAGCTCCCTCCCCAACAGCACCATGGGAGTACCTTCACCACACGGACTGCAGCAGTTCAAGAAGGTAGCTCACCACCACCTTCTCAAGGGCAATCAGGGATGGGTAATAAATGCTGGCCTTGCCAGCGATGCCCACATTCCAAGAACGAATAAAAAAAAGTCATCAACAGAGAGCTGAAGCTGTAAATTGTTCTCTGTATTAACACCAGGGGTCATTGGCTATATTTGTAAAACATTTAAATTGCATCTTTCTGGGACTGTAGCTTACTTTACGAAGCAACTGTAAACAATTTGGTTTTTGTGAAGAATTGGATCCACAGAGGCTAAAGTGGCGTGTGACAAACATAATGCAGTGTTAAATACTTCGTCCTCTGTGATGTACAGTGTACTTATGAAAGCAGTAAAATTCCTCTTAATGTAAAAGAAAGAGAAGGAAGGAGGGAAAAAGACTGCGGTCCAGCAGCGGCTGCAATGCCACCGCCAGCAACAGCAGGCGGAGGAGCGCAGCGCCAGCTGTTTAAAGAGGAACCGACCATCTGTAAACAAAGATCCCGTCCCAACTACCAGCTGGCTGCAGCAGCGCCGGTATATGGCCAAAAAGAACAGGCTCCATAAGTCAGACATACATTACATTAGATCTGTCTGTCAAGGGCTGGCCAAGGAGCAAGTCTGACAAAACAACCTGGGTAGCACATGAATACACTGAATAAACAAAGCATTTGTAATTTTAAAAAAATCAATGCTTTAAAATCACTATCATTTTATACATAGATATTTGAGGAATTCCTGTTTTGTAAATGTCACCATAGCTACATTGCAATTCATTGTCAGAAGATCCTAGTACAGTATCATAAAAGGGGGCAACAATAATTTAGATGGTGGTCCGTGATGACTAATCCATTTGAAAAGGAATCCTTCACCCAAAAAAGCTTGAGAATCACTTAGTAGATATGGGCCTAGAAATTGGGTTGGTAGCGCCGGCGCTGAGCGCCTAAAGAGACCAAGAATTGGGGCAAAGCCCTATGTTGGGGCGAGCACTATGAGGATAGCGCCGACTCAGAAATTGACTATACATTTAGCGCCTGCGCTAAGTGTTTGCGCGCGCCCGCGAGCGCAAACGGCTCATGACGTCATTTCAGTGTGCAACGCCTTTTAGGAGCGCCTGAGCGCATATTGGGTGGCGCCCTGAGCCTTAGCGCCCAGCGCTATTAGTGGCAGTTCAAAGGAGGGCTAACAGGCCCTTCTCGGAGTAGGGCGGCGCTATTTAAAGGGGACAGCTCTAGTGCAGAATCTTCTGCCACTTGGCCTGCTCATTGCGATCGCTGCTGGAGAGAGTTGGCGAGCTAATGTGGAGCGGAGTTCTGGGATTTGAGCTTTACAGTACTTGGGACCTTCAACCCTGTCCAAAGCACTTGCAGCACTACACCTAAAAGCCTTTTGACCAACTGGCATCCGAATGGGAGCTTGTTTGGATGGAGACGACCTCATCGCCCAACACTGTGAAGGGGCAGAGAGACGGCGGGAGAGAGGGCCGGGATTGTCCAGAAGGAGGAGGGGCAATGGAGGCTGCGAGGGTCTTTAGGCAGCAGGTGACAAGCCTTGACATGTCGGAGGAGCAGTGTTTGCGAAGGCTCCGAATCTGGAGGGACATTGTTACTGATCTGTGCCACCTGCTTGGTCAGGATCTGCAGCCGCGTGAACGCTGCAGAACCTCTCTGTCCGTGATGGCTACACTGACTGAAGGCCTCCATTTTTATGCCAACGGCTCCTTTCAGTCAGCCACTGGGGACAATGCGACTGTCGCTCAGGCTGCAGTCCGCTGTTGCATCCGGCAAGTGACAGATGCCCTTTATAGGTGAACGCGTCCATTCATTACCTTCCCTCGGACCCTGCACAAGCAGGCGGAGGAGGAGGAGGAGGAAGAGTAGGCAGAGGAGGAGGAGGAGGAAGATGGAAGGGCTGCTGAAAGTGGAAGGTCCATTCGTCAGAGGCTCCTCTGGACTCGTCTCGACACCCCTGTGGCAGAATGATGAGAGTCTTACCTCATGGGCACTTTGGATGTTTGAGGGCCTCTGCATGCCAGCATCACTGAAAGTAGTCACATGCACCAAGCAACATTTAAACTTCTGTTTATTGACGCAAAAGTCTTTCATTACAGCTAAACAACGTAAAGTGAGCAGAAACCATCACTGCCAAAATAAAAGTGACCTGTTCGGCAAAGCAGCAAAACTCAACAAAAATCTGCACCTATAACAGCAGGTGAGGGTGTCCGTGAATTTGGACAAACAAACATCTCAGCACCTCCCTCTACAACTGGCCCCTTGAGGGAGAACGACTTCTCGTTCGCGCCCGGCCCCTTCCCGCCCTGCTGTTCCTACGTAATTGCACCCCAGTGGCGGCCTCAAGGCTGGGGGACGCTTGCCGACTGTCTGGAAGCGCAGAAGCCCCTGAGGCATGGCCTGGCCGACCTCTGGGCTTGGAGGGTGCGGACGCGGGATGCTTGCTTTGAGCATGGCTGGGAGCAGTGTGGCCTGCAGGTGGTGGCAGCTGCAATGCAGGCGTCCGAGCGCTGGCATGTGCAATGGTCTCCTGCCGAGAGAGGACACCTGCACCATGGTCGGACGACACACTGGCTATCTGAGGGGAGCGGCTCGGCTCATCCGCCACAATCGCAGGCTCCACGGATTCCTGGCCTTGTACGGGAGTGGAAGGGCCCGGGGTGATCCTATCTGATGCAGAGAGGGTGGCTGCAGTGAGACATCGCGTTGCGTCAATCTGGCTGTGGAGGAGCCCAGCAAGTGAATGCGTGGCAACAGTGAGGACCTGTGTGCCAGGTGCCAGTGCTTCGGAGAAGGCCTGGACAGTTCTTCCCATGGCTTCGGACAAGGCAGGAGCCGACTGCTCCACTGCCTCGGACAAGCCCTGCACAGACCTTTCCAGGGATTGTCCGAAGGCCTGAACAGTCCTTTCCATTGCCGACTCAAAGCCGTGGACAGTCCTCTCCATTGTTGGGCCGAAGCCCTGGATAGTCCTGTCCATTGTGGCCCCGAAGCCCTGGATAGACCTGTCCATTGTTTCCCCGAACACCTGGAGAGACCTCTCCATTGTTGCGCCAAAGCCCTGCAGAGTCCTCTCCATTGTTGCCCCGAAGTCCAACATACTCCTAGCCAATGAATCTATTGACTCAGGCTTCTTCTCCACTGCAGCCATCAGCTCCGTGTGTCTGACCCAGGCCTGCTTGCTCATCTCTGCCAGGCGCCGGACCTCATCTGCACTCTGTGCAGCAGTCATGACGACCTGCCTTGCCCTGCGGGGAGATGGTGGCCGAACTTGCCTATCCCCCCTGCGTTGCTCCATGCCGCTTGGTCCGGCAACTGGTTCATCCTCAGAGCCACCCCCCCTCCCCTCCAGGGGACTACTATCCCCAGTCTGCAGATGTCTCAGCTCCCCGGATTCTGCAACGGCTGGTCCGGATTCCTCCTGGTCCTCGCCTCCGGTGGCACTGGCACTGGCAGCTTCAGCGCGTTGAGCCTGAGTTGGTGCTGCTTCATCTGAAAGTGGGAGGTTGAAGAGTGGCTTTAGCAAAAGGACAGGTTTGCTGAAAGGCATGCCAGATTGCGGCATGGCTCTGACATGGCTGCACACTGAGGATGCATGCTGGCGGGGGGACCAAGTGGAAGGCAACAGGTGGAAAAGGTGAGAGTCTTACCCTCGCTGTCGGTAATGGGGTCGGCAGATGCAGTGGTCACTGGACCAGACAGACGTCCTCCAAGTATCTGGTGCACTCTCTCCTCCAGATCCGTGAGAGTGACCACTTGTGCAGGTCCGCCACCGGTTCGACGCTGTTCTTTTCTAATCTGCGCCATCTTTGACTGCAGGGGAAAGAAGGGGAGGTTCTGTTACATGAGGCCTTGAGACATCCTCGCATGCCCCCCATTGTGCAAGAGCCCTTACATGAGGCCTTGAGACATCTGTCCATGTGTCTGCCCAGAAAGGGCCATGGCTGCATACTGACAGATGGCCAGTGGCGCATCATTGCAGCAGGGTGCCCGAAGTCAGCTGCAGATGGAGGGAAGCACAAGTTTGGTAAACCATCACTCACCCGAACGATCCGTGTGAAGTCGTTGAATTTCTTCCTGCACTGAACAGGGGTCCTGGTCGCCATGCTGCTGGAGTTGACCCTCACAGCAACCTCCCTCCAAGATCATCGGTAAGCCTTCTGATCTGGCCTCTTGCCATTATCCGGGTACAGCACCTGTCGACGGTGTTCAACTGCAGCCACCAATTGGTCCAGAGCCTCAGTGCTGAAGCGCTCTGCTCTTTGCCTAACCTTCTCCATAATGAACAAGTTTGTACCGCCAGACAAGGGCGAGCGCCGAATCTGAGGGGTGTTGAAGCTCAGTCTGACTGACCCACCCCTTTAAGAGCCGGCCGGCGCCTGCAGGTCTCGTGCTTTGCCGTAATTGAGTTCACCTGCGCTGCGCCCGTCCGCGTCGAAATTGAGTAGCGCCTGACCTTTTGCGCCTTAAGAGCACCGTGCAACGGCTGATTTAGCGCCTGAATCACCTTTGGGGGCGATGCAACCCAATATCGCCCCAGGCGCGGATAGCTCTCGTCTGGCTATAAACTTAGTGCATCGTCAGTTCGAACGCCTCAAGCGGGGCTATACCCAATTTCTAGGCCATTGTATTTTAAAAAAGCAATTAAAATGCTCCTTATTAAAATTTGACAGTAACAATCAGCATGCAATATATTTGGCTGGAGAACAAATATCTTTTTGTTTGTGTTTTTTCTCCTAAAATAGGCTGCAAGCCAGGAATGATAGAGCGATTGGAGGCTAAAAATTGATTCCGTTCGTCAAGAGCTCTCAAACGCAAAGGCTCATCAGCCTTTCAGAAACGAGTATACACTGATAACCTTCAGCAATCTGCCCAATCCAAAAGCCAAGGAACATTGTCAAAGATTCAATTACCAAGAGCAATATTTTTGAATTGTGTGGCAGGCACCAACCTCAGGCATTTCGATATAAATGATACGGATTTTGTTATTTTGCTCCCACTATTCGCCCCTAAAATTCCTGAGATTTCATATAATCCAACTTCCTGGAGGTAAATTTTTTTTTATATATTAAAATTCCAAGCACTGGCCACGTCCCCCAATGGCATCTTGCTGCCACATTAAAGAGCGACATAAATGAAGAAATATGGCTGCTGGCTGCTTGACTTGACAAACATCATCTGTGCCTGTACAGCGGTGATTTTTTTTAATTTTTTTAAATGAGTACTGTCCCCCCCCTGAATCTGTTAAAAACTTAAAAATTGCACAAGAGCAAGCCTGGCTCCTTTACATAACACAATAACATAATAGGAGCAGGAGTAGGCCATTCAACCCTTCGTGCCTGCTCTGCCATAAGATCATGGGTGACCTTTTACCTCAACTCCACCTACCCACACTATCCCCATATCCCTTAATTCCCTCTGAATACCAATATTTCCCAGTCTGTCACCATTTAAAAAATATTCTGCTTTTCTATTTTTCCCTACCAAAGTGAAAAACTTCACACTTCAACCTCAAAAAAAACTCTAATAGGTTTGTCAAACATGATTTCCCTTTCATAAAGCCGTGTTGACTCTGCCCAATCATATTGGCCCAGAATTTGGTGTCGGGGGCTTGCCGCGCGTGCAAGCCCCCGATCTGCACTCACCCTGCGCGCTGACATCTGAAGCCCGGGCCTGCTTGCATTTCCTGTCACAGGCCCGGTTCAGATGTCAGCGCGCAGTGTTTACCTGATCCAGCGGCGTAGTTAGTGCGATGTGCTGGCTGGGATCAGGTGAGCACTGTACAACCAATCAGGGGAGGGGAAGGTTCATTCATGAGTTTGAGAGTAAGAACTGTCAAACACATGAAAACTACGGGGGCCCAAAACACTATTGAAACTTTAAATAAAAATTTAAATAACATCCCAATCATTAAATTAAGTATAAATAAGTTTAAGAAAATAATTTAAACAATAATTTTTTTTTTGAAAAAAATAAATTTTTAATATAAAGGGTCTAAAACTAAACTTACCTTATTGTAGATTCTTTAAAATAATAAACCTGTGGGAAAAAAATTCTAAATTACACTAAAACACCACTTACCTGTAAAAATAAATACTTACGTGTGCTTTTTACAAGCGTAAAGACCGGAAGCCTTTAGACATGCGCAAATCCCCCAAAACAGAGGAAATCCAAGACGCACGCGCTGCCCCCTACAGCGCACGCGCTAGCCTCTTCACCTCTTGGGTTAGAAGAGAGGAAATGCCGGTTTTCAGCGCATGCGCTGTGCATGCTGAAAACCGGCATTTCCTCCAGCCAGACGCGTGAATACCCCTTCCGTACTCACGCGTTTGGGGAGGAATTTCTGCCCCATTATGATTTTCTAAATGCCCTGTTACCATGCCCCAAATAATACATTCTAGCATTTTCCCTACTACTGATGTCAGGCTAACTGACCTTTAGTTCCCCGTTTTCTCCCTCCCTCGTTTCTTGAATAGCGGGTTACATTTTCTACCTTCCAATCCACGGGGACCATGCTAGAATCTAGGGAATCCTGGAAGATCAAAACCAATGCATCCACTATCTCTGCAGCTACCTCTTTTAAAACCCTAGGATGTGTTACGTCTGTGTATAATCAGACACAGACTGCGGAGAACGGTACAAATGGTGTTTACTCAACGTGGCTCAGTCTGCAACTGATCTGTACAGATTACTACTCAACGTTATATACAGGTGTGGTCACCGCCAGTACTACAGTATACATGAGCTGTAAAAAGTAGTTCCCCCCCTTAAAAAGGTACATACATTACAATTCCTCCCCTTTTAGATTAACAGTACCATAACACTCATTTAACAATTAAATATCAAACTCATTACAATTAACACTTTTAACATGCAACATTAGCTGAAAATAGTCTATTTATAAATTCAGTCTTTGGGGAGGCTTCCTGATCCTTTCTGGATAGCGCCTTTCCCGAGTGTCTTGCTCTTGGTGCGGAGGCGATTCTGCCCCCTGTCGTCGGTTGGTTCATCAGCTTCCGATGCTACTGTTTCTGGGGTAGATGCTACCTGTACGTCGGGTTCATCACCAAGTACGTATGGGCGAGGCATGGGGTTGACTTGTTCCTGTGACTCTAGGATCTGGTCAGCATGGCGTCTCACGATGCTCTCCCCAACGTCCACTGTGTACATTAGTGGGCCCTGCCGTGTGCATATCGTTCCTGGCTGCCATTTTTCTGTTCGGTAGTCGCGGGCCAAGACTGGTTGCCCTACATTGAAGCTCCTTGTTGGCTTCTCATGGATGTGCTGGAATTGCTTACTCTCAACATCACTTCGTACGTTTGGTCTGAGCAAATCCAGGCGAGATCTTAACCTTCGGTTAAAGAACATCATGGCTGGGGCCTGGTTGGTGACTGCATGTGTCGCATTCTGGTAGGCGAACACCTTGTGCTGCAGCGGAATGTTGTCATTGTACATAGCCTTTATTGCCTTCTTAAAGGTTTGTACAAACCTCTCAGCCAATCCATTTGTGGCTGGATGATACGGGGCGGATGTGTAATGCCTTACCCCATTCTTTTTCAAGAACCTCCGGAACTCTTCGGACACAAACTGTGGTCCGTTGTCGGAGCAAATCTGTTCTGGCAAAAATGGTCTGTAGAACTGCAACAGTTTTCTCCGTGGTGGTGGAGGACATTTTGATGACCTCAGGCCATTTCGAATGCGCATCCACTGCTATTAAGAACATTGAGTCCATGAATGCACCAGCAAAATCAATATGCACCCGTTGCCATGGAGATGAGGGCCACTCCCATGGGTGTAGAGGGGCCTGTGCTGGTGCATTTTGGACTTTCTGGCATCCTGAGCAACTCTTGGTCAGGTCCTTGATTTGTTTATCGATTCCCGGCCACCACACATAAGCCCTGGCTAGGCTTTTCATTTTTACCCCTCCCAGATGACCCTCATGAAGCTCATTGAGCACTCTATCCCTTAACTTGTGTGGAATTACCACTCGGGATCCACACATCAAGGTCCCCCGGCACACTGACAGCTGTTCTCTCCTTGTCGAGAATGCTGGCAACAGTGAGTCGCCATGTGCTGGCCATCCCTTCATCGTCAAATCATATACCCGAGACAGTGTCGGGTCATTTCAGGTTTCCTTTTCGATGCAAGCGTTAGTTACCGGTATGTATTCAACTATAGTCAAATGGAATATTTCGACAGGATCCACTGCTGGTGCTTCCTCCGCAGCAGGCAGTGGCAGGCGTGATAGCCCATCAGCATTGCCATGCTGTTTCGTGCCCTTATATTCAATCTCAGTGGTGCGCCCCTAGAAAAAGTGACCATCTTTGTAGTCGTTGCGCAGTCATCACCGGAACGCCCTTCTTTGGATTAAAAATGGAGACAAGAGGCTGGTGATCAGTCAGCAAGGTGAATTCCTGCCCGGGCAGATAGTGATTGAACTTTTTCACTCCCCACACTAGGCCGAGGGCCTCCCTGTCAATCTGGGCGTAGTTACGCTCAGCTGAGGTTAGTGATCGTGACGCAAAGGCTATTGGCCTCTCTGAGCCATCCGAGAATTTGTGCGACAGCACCGCTCCAATGCCGTAGGGTGACGCATCACATGCCAAACGAATTGGTAATGCTGGGTTGGAATGGGCCAATACCTCTTTCGATGTGATTAGTGTTTTGCTCTTCTGGAAAGCTCGTCTACATTCGTCACTCCACTTCCATGGCACCCCAGTTTGCAGTAGGGTGTTCAGTGGGTGTAGTATTATAGACAAATTTGGCAAGAACTTCTGGTAGTAGTTTACCAGCCCAAGGAACGACCTCAGTTGTGACACATTTTCCGGTGCTGGAGCCTTGACTACTGCCTCAATCTTCTCTGGGGACTTATGTAACTCCTCTTTATCGATAACGTGGCCACAATACAAGATCTGTTTTCTAAAAAACTTGCATTTGGGGCGGTTAGCTCGGAGCCCATATTCCTGCAATCTAGTGAGCACCTGCTCCAGGTTGGCAAGGTGATCACTGTCATTTTCGCCCGTGACCAGGATGTCGTCCAAATAACACTGTGTCCCTGGGATCCCTTGCAGGACTTGTTCCATTGCCCTCTGCCAAATAGCCGGAGCTGATGCTACCCCGAATACCAGCCGGTTGTATTGGTAGAGACCTTTATGGGTGTTGATTGTGAGGTATTTTTTTGATGCTTCTTCTACCTCCATTTGCAGATACGCCTGGGCCAGATCAATCTTAGTGAAGCGTTTCCCTCCAGATAGCGAGGCGAAAATATCTTCAATCCGCGGAAGTGGATATTGTACGGTGTGAAGGACCGGGTTCACTGTTACCTTAAAGTCCCCACAGATGCAAACCTTCCTTGGTTCCCCAGGCATGCTGCTCAATGACTTTTTCATCACAGGGACGATGGGTGCAGCCCAGTCGCTCCAGTCTACCTTGGACAGTACACCTGAACTTTCCAGACTCTCCAGCTCTGCTTCGACGGCTGGGCGGATCGCATAAGGTACCGGTCAGGCCTTAAAAAATTTTGGACTTGCGTTTTCTTCAATTTTAATCGCCGCTGTCATGCCTTTTAGTGTTCCGAGTCCTTGCTGGAACACTTCTTTCGCGTCAGTTAGGATCTTTGACAGTCGCCCAGGTGTGACATCGTCATCCTTTTTGTCAGCCACAGTCAGTGCCTGTATGGAATGCCAATCCAGTTGTATTTTCCGGATCCATTCACGTCCCAGAAATGGTGGTCCTCCATCTTGCAATACATACAGGTCTAGTTTTGGTGTTTCCTTACCGTTATATATAACGGACACCCTTTTTTTCCCTTTGGGGTAGACTTTTTGCCCAGTGTACGTCTTCAAAATAATTTTTGTGTCTCTCAAGGGGATGTGTGAGAATAGCCGCTCGTAGTCCCGTCGGTTTATGACTGTTAGGGCTGATCCTGTGTGCAATTCCATCTTTCCCTGGACTCCTGCTCTCTTGAGAGTGACCCAAATGGTTCGGTGATCCTCTGTTGTGATCACATTTTGTAGTTTCAGACAACTCAGTTCCCTGCTTTCGGAGTCGTTATCACTCTTTTGTTTGTCTGAACTATTCTCCGTTATCTTATGTACCTTCTTGTACTTTCCTTTGGTCGGTTTCTTATTGCTGGTTTTCTTTCCCGACCTGCAGACTCGTGCTATGTGTCCTACTTTTCCACACTGTCTGCACACTTTGTCTTTGAACCAGCAATCATTCTGGTCGTGTGTTGTTCTGCCGCGGCGATAGCACTTCTCTGTTCCATATGACATTTCGTTTGTGCCATATTCTTGCGGTCTCTGTTGTATCTCTGCAGCGCCCCGTGCTGCTGCTTCATTTGATACCGCCATGTTGAAAGCCTTTTCCAGCGTAAAGTCCTTTTCAGATAAAAGCCGTTTCTGGGTTCCTTCACTTTGAAGCCCACACACAAACTTGTCCCTTAAGGTATCTGCCAGTCCCGCTCCAAACTGGCAGTGTTTCGATAGCTTGCGCAGTTCTGTTAAATAATCAGCATTGCTTTCATCCTTATGCCGGTTCTGTTTGTGAAACTTGAATCTTTCTGCTATCAGCAGCAGTGTGGGGTTTAAATGTTCCTTTAGTATCTTTACTATGTCTTCAAAACTCTTTTCCATTGGCTTCATTGGGGTTACTAGATTTCGCAATAACCTATACGTCTTTGCACCCATTAAATTCAACAATATCGACGCTTTCTTGTCATCTGACACCTCATTTGCCTTGCAGTACACCTCTATTCGTTCAACATATGTAGTCCAATCTTCGACTTCATTGTCAAATGCGGTGATACTGCCACTCTTTGGCATTTTGGGTGTGGTTTAAAATGGCGTCTCCCAATGGCTTAAAATGGCATCTCCTGCGCTTTCCTTCCTCCCCCGCTGCTGCCGGTTCTCGTGGCAATGGCAGCGCCCTGTAGGTTTCGCGCGCTTCTCCTGCGCTGCTGCCAACGCCGCTCTCGGCGGTCCTCGTGGCAATGGCGGCACCCTGTAGGTTTCGCGTGCTTCTCTCTCCGACGCTGCTCGGCCCCTGAATACTGGCTGCACCCTGTGCGCTCTGCCCTCTCTCTCTCTCTCCCCCGTCGACGCTGCTCGGCCCTTTGCTGTGCCGCTCGGTCGGGCTCTAGCCCGCCGCTGTCCGGGAAGGGTCTGCGAACTACCTGTTGCCAGCCCGTTTCGCTGGACCACCTCAACTGGAAAGCCAAGCCTGGCTCTCGACAGCCTCCCCCGCAATTCTCGAGTCTCTGTTGGATGACTGGGCGGTTGCCCGTGGTCGACGCCCGAGTCTCTGGCCTTGACCTCCAATCCACTGATCTCCAGGAACGAATCCCCGGGAGGTGATGCAGAGTTGCAGGTAGGTTCAAACCTGCCTCGTCGCCAATGTTACGTCCGTGTATAATCAGACACAGACTGCGGAGAACGGTACAAACGGTGTTTACGCAACGTGGCTCAGACTGCAACTGATCTGTACAGATTACTACTCAATGTTATATACAGGTGTGGTCACTGCCGGTACTACAGTATACATGAGCTGTAAAAAGTAGTTCCCCCCCTTAAAAGGTACATATATTACAGGATGTAGCCATCATGTCCAGGGGATTTGACAGCATTTAATGCAACTAATTTCTCCAGTATTATTTCTTTACGTTCCTCATCTTGCTAGACCCTTTGTTCCCCACTATTTCCATAAACTTATTTGTGTCTTGTACCGTGAAGACAGATACAAAGTATTTGTTTAATGTCTCTGCCATTTCCTTATTCCCCATTATAATTTCTCCTGTCTCTGTCTCTAAGGGACCCACATTTACTTTCACTAATCTCCCTTTTTACATATCTATAGAAGCTTTTACAATCTGTTTTTATGTTTCTTGCAAGTTTACGCTCATATTTTCTATCAATTTCTCAGTCATCCTTAGCTGAATTCTATAATCCTCCCAATCCTCTGGCTTACTACTCTTTTTGGCAACATTATAAGCCTCTTCTGTTAACCTAATACTATTTTTAACTTCTCTTGTTAGCCACAGTTAGACTACTAATCCTGTGGGGTTTTTATTCCTTAGGGGAATGCATATGTACTACGTATAATTAATTCATTCTTTATATGTTTGCCATTGCCTATGTTTAGAGAGAATGCAGTCCATTATAAATCTTACTTATCTTATTAATCTTAACTTTTGTTGCGCCCACTCCCACCGCCAATATGCTCTCATTTTCACCCCGAGGGTACTGACCCCTGCTAGGAAATAGTGCCACAGGCATGATATCTTCTGTGCGTAAGCCTAGACGTCGCGTGCTGGCAAACTATCCAACTGTAGGGTGCATTACAGCCGAGCCCGATCCTACCCTCACCTATCTTCCACACAAACCCCCTTTCCAACAGGGGTTGCTGTGTAGCGCTAAGGAACATCGCTAGTTTTTCACTTCCTAATCCAGGGCAGTTGGAGCCAATTGTAGCCCCCTAAACTGCTACCTCGACTGAGATCAGCCTACTCAGCATAGACTGGAGATTGAATTTGGAATCTCGATGGTCTGGATGGCTTACCACCAACCAAGAGGGTCATTTCCCAACTAAACTACTAGGGGACACGCTAGTTAGAAACTCCAATTCCTGCTAATACAATGGGTTAAAAAATATAAATCAAAATGGAAAGGGAGTCATGGAGGGGTTAACAGTGCAAAGAGGCCTTGTTGACATTTTCCATTTTACAAGGCCTGGATCTCGCCAGGGAATAGAATGCTGCCATTTCTTTTCTGGGAATTATTTTTAAATCCAAGCTCAAACTGGTGGGATGAAGGTGCCCTCTCTGAATTGGACCAGAGTGATCACAAGGAGGATAAGTGTAGGAAATAAAAATGTCACACTGGTCCTCTTCTGAGGCTGGTGTTTTAGGACAGAGTCAGAGGAGGAGCTGTACTCTGCATCTATCCTGTTCTATATCTGTTTTGGGACTACTTGATGATAATGCAGGGTGCAAAAGAAGGATAGTGTTTCCATTCACTAGCCCTGATGAATTTCAAAGCAACCCAAGCCATGAGTCCAGTCCTGTCACAGTGTAATGATGAGAACACCTTGAATCTTCTTGTGGCTGATATTGTCTGCATGTTGTCAACTGATAACTGGGTTTCATTTGTATTTACACCAGCCCGGTAGTGGATTATTCATTTGGAAATTCTGTTGATCTCAAGTCCTTGTTCAGTTCGGAAAGTGAATTAATGAATGGCAACATATGCAGAGACGCAGAACGTTATAATTAGTAGCTGGGTTGGACAAACAAACAAAAGCTCAGTGTGCTGAAGTACCATCCATTGAATCTGAAAGTGCATGGACACACATGAGACCACCATAGAGCTGAGAGATCCTCTTCTGGAGCCCTGTGCTCAAGTAGCCTTTTTTTGTTATAGGTTTTTAACCGTCTTACAATTTAGAGCCAAGTGAATGAAATGAGTGAGGTCATCCTGAACCCATTTGCCAATGGGTATGAAGCTACCTGTAATTCCTTGTTATCGAGGTCCATTTGGTCAATCCTTCTCATAGTTATGCGATTTCATAGCGTAGTCGCAAAATTAACAGTGATACCAATACTTGCAAGTTCATTAATAAATCAGTGGAACAAAATTAATAAATTAAACCACACATTATTCACAGGGACAAAACTCTCTCTCTCTCTCTCTCACGCCCCGCCCCCACACCATCCCTGTGAATTGTAACACATTAAGAAACAGTACAAAAATCAATAAATTGTTAATGAGTGTCAGAGACACTATTACTGAGCTTGCTGATCGCTTTTCTTCTCTAATCTTCCCTCCAATATTCTTACTGTTTTCAGCCCGAACCTGGAGCAGTGACTCAAGTTGGTTGGGGGGGGAAATAGTTCCCTGGGCATCGGTGACACTTGGGTACCTTGGCCAACAGGTTGTACTTCAGGTGTGAGCCTGGATTGAGAGTGTTTAATGGGCTGTCTGCCTGAACCCAATCCTGTCCTTGCCTGACATCCAACACGTATGCACTTCCTGTAGGGATCATTGGACAATGATTTTCATATCTTCTCGTCCTCACTCAGATTAAAGCCAATGCGATTAACACAGCTTGGCCTTCTTCATTGTTTATCTTGTTGGTAGGGGTGACACCTCGGATATGCAGTTGACCTGTGGCTGAAAATCTCTCAGCTAGGATTTGCCAAATGTTGACTGCTCTATTAACAAGGAGTGAGACAGACACTGCTAAGAATACAAGTAGCTCTCTCGTATAGGATTATGTCAAAATACACTTCACCTTCAGATCACTATTGGCGTTTGCCTACACTGTACATCAGAGTAACTCCACATATGTGACACACTGAGATGTTTTGGTAGGCAAGATAACTCAGTATAGAAACACAAGTGCCTCTTTTGGCCAGCTAGGATCTCCCGTGGTGCAACCCTAAGCAGATATCCAGACTGTAAATAGTGCGCTGTATGCTGCACAGTTATGCTCTCAGAAGAGGAGTTCTCACACAGCAGATGGAAGCAGAGGGCCGGGGGAGCTGAAGAGGACATTGATAGTGAGACCAAGGCTTAAGAGTTGCTAACTCCACTGGAGCTGCAGCAAGGTAGACATGACTGACAATATCTAATAGACAACCATTTCAATTCAAAATCATCCCAGCACAAGCATCGCCGAATACATGAAGGTAAATTCCACAATCCTACAATCCTAGCAGAGAGTCAGAGAGCACAGATCAGAGTCTTGTGGATTTCCCACTTGAAGCATAGAATTGCAGGATTTGTCTTATGTCCCCAATGAACTGGCTCACTAATTCACACCACAATCCTTTACTCAACACCATGCTCTCACATTCTAGGAAAGAACCACTCATCAGCTGTGGGTCTCCACTTGACTGCCACTCTTCACTGCCCTAACGGACAATGTAAATACAGCATGAGAGGGTCATATAAGATTAACATATGTTTCCTTTTATGAGGAAATTGAAATGAACGCTGTCTCTCTTTAAGCAGTATTATTACACAAACACAATCTTCAAAAAGGACAGTGCCATATGGTGAGGTATTTTACAAGATTTTTTACCAGACTTGTAAACAGTGTGCACAATGGCCCTATGGTTTTAATGTGTCAGTCAGCCCACCTGTCATCTTTTTAATTTAAATCAAAATTAAGGGGAACGATTTGAATAAATAAAAACAAATTGCTAAATCTCTGATAGCAGGCTGCATGGCCAAGTTTCATGTACTCGACAAAGCAAATAGAATTGTATCACCAAACTGGCAGAAGAATACAAGTCAGAGGAAGTCATGCTAAGAGGGTACAGAGCTCTGCTCAGGCTGCATCTTGAGTACTTGGTCCAGTTCTGGGCACCAAGACACAAGGGAGACATTCAAGGCCTGGCAGCAGTGCAGAGAAGAGCTCACTCTTTGAAAGAGGGCTCCGAGTTGAGGAAAGATTGGGAAAAGTTGGGCTTTTCAGTCTTGGAAGGAAGTACCCGAGAGGGGATCTTGTGGAGGGAAGATAGTAAATGGCATGGAAAAAAAAGGCCAATCAGAGGTTGTTTCAAGTTAAAGTGGGACTGTGGGACAGAGGTTCAAACTAGCAATAGGGAAGTTTGGACTGATGTCAGGAAGTTCTTCACACAGGACTGATCACCACATGGAATGGACTCCGGGGTTGAGCAGTGTCAAAAACCCTGGAATCATTTAAGAAATGGCTGGCTGTCCTGATGGGGGGAGGGAACTATAGAAAGGGTAGAGGTTTTGATCAGTATGCGATCAAGTGTTAGTTAGGCAGTGTATTATCATTAGTGTGCTAACCCAACTGATTTTGCAAGGTCAGCTTAATTGACAAAATGTAGGCCATCTCCTGGCCTGTACTGAGGCGGGCATTGGAAGCTCACCAGAGAAAAACAGGTGCTTACAAATGGCCATAGGTAAAGTACAAAGGGATGGGGCACAATTGGGGCAACCTCTTGTGCTAAGATTGTAGATAGTCCCAAAAATATCCATGATGTATCAATGCCAACACATTTGTCACCTGAGCAACTAAGTGCTGACAGAGGGGAAAAAAGTAAAATCAATAAAACAGCCTGAAAATATAGCCAGTTGGTCCTTTAAATGTACTTGTGCATACAACACAGTCTCTAGAAACAGAAAATGCCAATTTTAATAGGGCCAGCACCATTTGGATTCCAATGCTGGGAATTGTGTGGATGCCTAACTGATGCCATCAAGACCTCAGTTAGATGTTGCACGTACTTCCAGTGTCAAATGAAGATGCAACTGGAAAATGAATTGGGCACTAAATGGGCAGAGATCTAATATAAGTTGTCGCTGGCGACGCTTCAATCAGTTGCGCCCACATTATATACATTTATTGGGTGTAACCTATAGCAAGGTGGCGGAGGTACGATAGGCAAGTGAGCATCCTTCCTCCTGTGACCTTGGGAGTTTCTGCGATAGGTTGTTCTAGACTATATCAAGTACTGACAAGGCATTTACCTTACAGCATTACTGCCATCTGATGTACATGTCCAGTGGGTGAAACCCCTTGCTAGAGTGCGAACTTGTGAAATTCCCCCCTCTAGTCACCAACTGTAAAACGCACAAAGTGACTAGTTAAGCATCGGCTCTGGTGTATTGCTGGATAGTTTCTAGGTAACTTCCCTAAAAAATATCTCGAAGTGAAAAATAAAGATAAGCATGTCACGCATCACGTCAATGTTAGTTGGTTCTGCCTATAAAATCATGAGAGCCTTTTATTATTCGGAGACAATTGAATAAATGGACTAGTTCTGCTTCATGCTCGTAAAACCTCTTTAAAAAAAAAACCTCTTTGCACATAGCAGCGAATTACAAGCCGAGATGTCTAAAAGCAAGATGAGAGATAGGAACAAAAAAAGACGAGGTAAAATTCATTTGCTTTCTGATTTCAAGACTTCCTCTTAATTACACCACATCAGGCAGGCACTCTTAAAAAAAAAGGCCGCTCAAGTATTGCTGGGGAACGCATTAGGAATAATAACTGTAATTGGCTTGTGTATGGATGGTGGATACAGTTTCCATGGTTGCGGTGTTGTTGTGCAAACAAGAAGCGTGTTATCGGTGGTGTGGAGAGGGTGGAAGAAAGTCCCACTGTCATGTGTTCACTTGTTGAGGTGGGTCAAAATAAGACTGAAACACGTATTCTTAAAATTAACCTGCATCTGTGCAATTTGAGTTCACTAGTGTTTGATTTGAACTGAGCTTTGGTTTGGACTTCCAGTTCAGCACATACTGGAGTACAAATGGTCAGATTGCAACAGGTCAGAATGAATAAGGACATGTGAAAAGTCAAGGGCGAGAAAAGGCCATTCACTCCAGCACCCTAACTTTCCCATTCCCAGCATCCAATTGTGTTTTGGAACGCTCCAAAAGTCTGGATCCCAGCCTGGACATCAATAATGCTGTGTATGAAAGTTTCTTCTGCTGTCTGACCTATCTAACTTTCATTTGCCTGCTTTATTTCAAATTAAGATTTATCTGCTCTATATGATTTAATATTTTATATACTTCAGTGAGATCCCCCAGTAACCGTCTTCTCTCCAGATTGTTATGGCTTGCAACTCACCCTCTTTACACTTGGCAACATTTCTGTTGCTCTTCTCTGCAGCTACACAACACTTTCATAGCACAGCAAGCAGAGCTAGGGATGGACTGAAAATCGTGCGAGGTGCATCTCCCGGAAGACAAGGCTCCGTGCTGGGATCACAATGTTGGAAAATTACCTCTAGTGACAACAATCAGATTTATATACTGCTCCTCCTGTCTAAAAGCCATCCCAGAGCATTTTATAGATCCATGAATAGAATGTACACTGAGCGGGAGGAAAACAAATGGAGTTAAGGGACAGGTCCAAAAGAGAGCTAAAAGAATAATGGGCATCTGAAAAGAGGGAGCAAGTAAGTTGGAGGCATTTTGAAAGGGAGTTTCAGGTAGTAGGGACGGCTAAGAGTGTCCACCAATGACTTGAATGAAGGGACCAAAGGTATGGTTGCTAAATTTGCCGATGACACAAAGATAGGTAGGAAAGTAAATTGTAAAGAGGACATAAGGAGGCTACAAAGGGATATAGATGGGTTAAGTGAGTGGGCAAAGATCTGGCAAATGGAGTATAATGTGGGAAAATGTGAAGTTGTCCATTTTGGCAGGAAGAATAAAAAAGCATATTATCTAAATGGTGAGAGATTGCAGAGCTCCGAGATGCAGAGGGATCTGGGTGTCCTAGTGCATGAATCGAAAAAGGTTACTATGCAGGTACAGCAAGTAATTAGGAAAGCTAATAGAATGTTATTGTTTATTGCGAGGGGAATTGAATACAAAAGTAGGGTGGTTATGCTTCAGTTATACAGGGCATTGGTGAGACCACATCTGGAGTAGTGTGTACAGTATTGGTCTCCTTATTTAAGGAAGGATGTAAATGCGCTGGAAGCAGTTCAGAGAAGGTTTACTGCACTAATACCTGGAATGGGCAGGTTGTCTTATGAGGAAAGGTTGGACAGGCTAGGCTTGTATTCGCTGGAGTTTAGAAGAGTAAGAAGTGACTTGATTGAGACATATAAGGTCCTTAGGGGTCTTGACAGGGTGGATGTGGAGAGGCTGTTTCCTCTTGTGGGAGAATCTAGAACTAGAGGTCACTGTTTAAAAATAAGGGGTCGCTCATTTAAGACAGAGATGAGGAAAAAAAAATTCTCAGAGGGTCGTGAGTCTTTGGAACTCTCTTCTGCAGAGGGCGGCGAAAGCAGAGTCTTTGAATATTTTTAAGGCAGAGGTAGATAGATTCTTGGTAAGCAAGGGGGTGAAATGTTATCGGGGGTAGGCGGGAATGTGGAGTAATCAGATCAGCCATGATCTTATTGAATGGCGGAGCAGGCTCGAAGGGCCGAGTGGCCTACTCCTGCTCCTAATTCATATGTTCGTATGTTCATATGTTCGTATGATGGAGTGAAAAGAACTTGCAGGAGCGAGTAGCAGGCCAGAGTTAGAGGGACTAAGGGTTCAAGCAGGGACCTGGGCTGAAGGAGGTCCCTGTGGTAGGGTTGAGAGACCGTGGAGGCACCTGAAGACAAGGAATTGATCAGAGGGGCACTGGGAGCTAGTGGAGCCTAGTAAGAACCAAGGTGATGGAATTGTAGGCTTTGAGGGTATGGATGGAGGGAGCAGCATTCTAAATAAGCTGCAGTCTATGGAGGGTGGAACCAGGGAGAATATTAGAGAAATTGAGATTCAGTGAGAAAAGCATGGATTAGAATCTGGGCAGCAACAGGGAGCAGTAGGGATGGAGATAAGCAATGTTATAAAGGTGGAAAAAGACAGTCTTGGTGACAGAATGGATGTGGGGAAGGAAACCCAGCTCAGGATCCAGCAACGCGCCCAGATACTACCCCACTGGACCTAACCTGAAGAGGCAATCAAGGATGTTGATGGACTGAACAACAGATAGTTATAGAAACTGACAAGCATGGCTTCAGTTTTCTGCACATTAAGCTGGAGGAAAAGTTGAAATAACCAAAACCTGATGTTGGACAAGCAGCTGGAGAGGCAAGCAATAGCTTTGGAATGAAATGAGATAAAAGGTAAAGTTGGGTATCATCAGCATATATGTGGAAACTGATCCCATGTTTTCAGATAATGTCACCAAAGGGTAGCATGTAAACTATGAAGATAAGGAGACCAAGGATGGACCCTAGGGTAACTGATGTTGACCATGCAGCAACAATAACTTGCATTTATATAGTGCCTTTAACATACTAATATGTCCCAAGGTACTTTTCTCCTGAAGTTGCAGGAGAAGAAACCATCTCACAATATGTAGTGTTACCATTGGGGCAACTATGAATGGAACCAGGAGGGAGCTGTTCCACAAAGATAGATTGCCAAGGAGGATAGAATTATCAACGGTGACAAAATCCATGGAGAAATCAAAAAGGAAGAGGAAGAACAGGAGATATCATTAGTGACTTTGATAAGAGCAGTCTCTTTGGTGTGGGAGTGGGGGAAACTAGATCGCAGGATCTCGATAGAAGTGGAAACAGAGGAGGCCAAAGGCTGCGACGTGCTCTCAGACTTTAGAGAGGAACCGAATGAAAGATTAAGATAGGCCTCCAAATGTCATCTGACATACTCAGTTTAACCTAGGTTAACCATATGTTTCTGTTTTCCAGGGACAATCCCCAGATGAAGTATTGTGTCCCTGGGCAAACATTGACCCCGGAAGAGTCCCCGAAGTGTACCCCTAAGCTGTCAGTTTGCGGCTCCAAGGCGAAATTAAACAACAACTTGTACAATAGCCAGAGTGACTCACTGCGCATGCGCAACTGGACATTCTTTCTGGCCATGTGCCGGTTGTTGTTCAAGTTTCAGACCTGGCTCATGCTGCTGGATTGCTGGCACCAGAAGTGCCCGAGAGCATGGTACTGGAGTAGGAAAGGGACAGGATGTGGTTTTGGGGGGGGTCAGGTTAATCCTACACACTGTGGTGGGGTGGATTAGGTACGACATTAGTCACGGGGGATGTCAAGGTCAGATTTGTCCTCAGTCACTGGGGGAGGAGTCATGAGAGACCTCAAGTCACGGGGCGGGGGGGGTGGTGAGGGTGGCGAGGGTCAGGTGTGACCTCAGCCATGGGGGTAGGAGGGTCAGGTGTGACCTCAGCCACCTTTGTGGGGGAGGAGCAGGGGAGGGAGGGGGGGCGGTGAGGTGTGACCTCAGCCACCTTTGTGGGGTGGGGGAAGAAAGGGTAAGGTATGACCACAATCACATTGGGGAGGTTTAGGTCAGGTGTCTGAATGTGCTTCAGTAGTCTGACGTCACATCCGTGGTATGTATATGCACATTTGTTTTGCATTTGTAGCATATAAGTGCAACTGTTAAAATATAGGCTGCTATTAAATTTTGCCTCTCTACGCTGAGCGACCTACATTTTCCGTCCTGGCTACTTTGCCCTGTTCCCACCCTCTGTCCCCGAATTTGGTTTAGAAAATGTGGTCACCCTAGCTTAACCTAAGTTGACTGCTCATCGTAACATTAGGAACAGGAGTAGGCCATCCAGCACCTCAGGCCTACAAGTAGATGAAGTATCTGTTGTGTATGTACCTTTAAGAGAATAACTGGTCTCAGACTGCAGTACCGGCAGTGACCACCCCTGTATAAAAGGCGCTAGTGAGCCTCTGTTGTTTTCAGTTTCACTATTGACTTCCATCAGTAAAGACGTGTTTTGTTCAACTCCTGCTGTCCGTGTCTCAATCATTCACGGACGTAATACTGACGACGTGAGCAGAGGTCGAGGCCAGAAAGAAAAGAAAGTCAGAGGCAGTAGAAACGGGCGTCGACCGTGGGCATCCGCCCCTGTGTTTGCGGAGTTGAAGATTGCTGGAGAAGCTGTCGGAAGCGGGGCCTGGTTCCTGTCGACGGTGCTTCAGCTAATCGGGCTGGTGGCAGGTAGTGCACTGATCCTTCCTGGGCTGCGGCGGTCGCGAACTCGAGCGGGTGGTTTGCAACGGGGCCGAGCAGCGTTGTCGGGAAGAGAGAGAGAGAGAGGGTGGAGCACACAGGGTGCAGCCGGTGCTACGAAGCCGGGCTGCGTATAGACCCGCGAAGAGGGAGGCAAGAGTCCCACAGGGTTGTTCCACGATGGGAAAATAATTTTAGAAAGAAATATTAAACGCGCAAGAAACCGCGAGGAGCTGCAGGTTGCAACGGGAACCGCGGAAAGCAGCGCTAACAACAGCGGGGAAGAAGGCAAAGCGCGTGAGGCGCCATCTTAATCAGCGGGGAAGAAGGCAAAGCGCGGGAGGCACCATTTTGTTAAATCGGGGAAGAAGGCAAAGCGCGGGAGGCGCCATTTTAGATTTGCAAGATGCCGAAGACTGGCTGTATCACTGCTTTTGATAATACAATAGAGGACTGGACCACGTATGTGGAAAGAGTCGAGGTATATTTCGAGGCAAACGAAATAGCGGAGGAGAAAAAGGCATCGATATTGCTAAACTTAATGTGCGCTAGAACGTACGGCCTATTGCGGGACCTGATTACTCCAGCCAAACTGAAGGCGAAGAGTTTTAACGAAATTGTTGCTGTCCTACAGGAACACCTAAACCCTGCACCGCTGTTGATAGCAGAAAGATTTAAATTCCACAGGAGAACTCAGCATAAAGATGAGAGCAATGCTGAGTACCTTACGGAACTACGCAAGCTGTCAAAGCACTGCCAGTTCGGAGCAGGACTGGCAGATACCCTACGGGACAAATTGTCTGTGGACTCCTGAGTGAAGGAACACAGAAGAAGTTACTCTCAGAGAAAGAGCTGACGCTAGATAAGGCTTTCAGCGTGGCAGTATCGTATGAAGCAGCAGCCAGGGGAACTGCAGAAATTCAACAAAAACCACAGGAATACGGCACCCACGAAATGATACGGGGATTTGCAAAATGTTATCGCTGCGGCAGAACTAACCATGACCAGAAGGACTGCTGGTCCAAGGACAAAATATGCAGGCAATGCGGGAAGATGGGACACATTGCACAAGTTTGCAGGTCTGGGAAGAAGACCAGCGACAACAAAAAGGCTACTAAGGAACCGTACAAGAAAGTACAAAAGATGGCGGACAGTAGTTCCGAAGACCAGATGAGCGATAGTGAATCCGGGAACAAGAGACTAAGCTGTCTCAAACTTCACAATGTAATCGCAAAAGAGAATCACCGAACCATTTGGGTCACCCTCACGATAGCAGGGTCCCAAGTTAAAATGGAATTGGATACAGGATCAGCGCTAACCATCATGAATCGACGAGGCTACGAGCAGCTATTTTCACACATACACTTGAGAGAGACATCCATCGTCTTGACGACATATACGGGGCAAAAAGTATACCCCAGAGGAAAAATAAGGGTGCCTGTCGAATACAACGGCAAGAAAATACGGAAATTGTATCTCTACATACTGCCAAATGGTGGACCACCGTTATTGGGACGGGAATGGATCAGGAAGATAAACTTAGATTGGCACTCCACTCATGCAATGACGGTGGATGGTAAAAAAGATGAAGACGTCACTCCTGGACGATTGTCAACAATCTTAGCTAACGCCAAAGAGGTATTTCAACAAGAACTGGGCACGCTTAAAGGCGTAACCACCTCGATAAAAATAGAAGAGAATGCAGTTCCCAAGTTTTTCAAAGCAAGACCGGTACCATATGCAATTCGCCCAGCCATCGAGGCAGAGCTGGAGAATCTGCAGAAGGCAGGCGTGTTGTCTAAGGTCGACTGGAGCGAGTGGGCGACACCCATCGTTCCTGTCATGAAGAAAACGTTAAGCAATAAGTCCGGGGAGCCAAGGAAGATTCGCATCTGTGGGGATTTCAAGGTGACAGTGAACCCAGTCCTTCACGCAGTACAATATCCTCTTCCAAGGATAGAAGATATCTTCGCCTCACTGTCTGGAGGGAAGCGTTTTACAAAAATTGACCTAGCACAAGCATATTTGCAGATGGAGGTTGAAGAGTCCTCTAGGAAGTATCTCACGATAAACACTCACAAAGGTCTTTACCAGTATCATCGATTGGTATTCGGAGTAGCATCGGCTCCGGCGATATGGCAAATAGCGATGGAACAAGTCCTGCAAGGGATTCCGGGGACTCAGTTACTTGGACGACATCCTTGTGACAGGTGAAGCTGACAGTGAACACCTTAACAACCTAGAACAGGTGCTCACTAGACTACGGGAACATGGGCTGCGAGCCAACTGCCCCAAATGCGAATTTTTTAAGAAACAGATATCGTATTGCGGCCACGTGATTGATGAAGAGGGGTTACATAAGTCCCCTGACAAAATTGAAGTGGTTGTTAAGGCCCCAGCGCCTGAAAATGTGTCGCAACTGAGGTAATTCCTCGGATTGGTGCATTACTACCATAAGTTTTTGCCAAATTTGTCGACAATTCTGCACCCACTGAACGCCCTGCTACGAACAGGGGTAGCATGGTAATGGAGCGATGATTGTAAGCGGGCCTTTCAGAAGAGTAAGGACTTAATCACTTCAAGGGAAGTATTGGCTCACTACAACCCAGCACTGCCGATCAGACTGGCGTGTGATGCGTCTCCCTACGGCATTGGGGCGGTACTGTCACATAAATTCCTTGATGGTTTAGAGAGGCCGATAGCTTTTGCGTCACGCTCGTTAACTTCTGCCAAGCGTAACTACGCCCAGATTGACAGAGAGGCCCTCAGCCTAGTGTGGGGGGTGAAGAAGTTCAATCACTACCTGCACGGTCAAAAATTTACTCTACTAACCGATCATCAACCTCTTGTCTCCATTTTCAACCCTTAGAAGGGCGTACCGATAATGACAGCGCAACGGCTGCAGAGGTGGTCCCTTTTTCTAGGGGCACACCAATATGACATCGAGTACAAAGGAACTAAACAGCATGGAAATGCTGATGGATTGTCACGCCTACCGTTGCCGATGGTGGAAGAAGATGACCTTGCAGTGGATCCAATGGAGTTACTCCACTCGACCATAGTCGAATGTCTCCCTGTGACGAATGCAAACATAGAAAAGGAAACACGGAATGACCCGACACTATCACGGGTCTATGATTTAACGGTGAAGGGATGGCCAGCACATGGCGAGCCACTGCTGCCAGCATTCTCGCCGAGAAGAGAACAGCTGTCAGTGTGCAGAGGAACCTTGATGTGTGGATCCAGAGTAGTAATTCCACCTAAGTTGACGAATAGAGTGCTCAATGAGCTTCATGAGGGTCATCTGGGTGAGGTAAAAATGAAGAACTTAGCCAGAGCGTTTGTGTGGTGGCTGGGAATCGATAGAGAAATCGAAGAGATGACCAAGAGCTGTGCAGGATGCCAGAAGGTCCAAAACGCCCCACCACAAGCTCCTCTGCATCCATGGGAGTGGCCCTCATCTCCATGGCAAAGGGTGCACATTGATTTTGCTGGTCCCTTCATGGACTCAATGTTTTTAATTGTGGTGGATGCACATTCAAAGTGGCCAGAGGTAATAAAAATGTCCTCAACCACCACGGAAAAAACTATCGCAGTTTTACGAACCATATTCGCCAGGAATGGGCTGCCTGAACAGATTTGCTCTGACAATGGACCACAGTTTGTGTCTGAAGAGTTCCGGAGGTTCTTAAAGAACAATGGTGTTAAGCATTACACATCTGCCCCATATCATCCAGCCACTAATGGATTGGCTGAGAGGTTTGTCCAAACAATCAAGAAGGCTATCAAGGCAATGTGTAATGAAGATATACCCCTACAACACAAGGTGGACAACTTCTTGTTTGCCTACCGGAATGCAACACATGCGGTTACCAACCAAACTCCAGCCATGATGTTCTTCAATCGAAGACTACGATGCCGCTTGGATTTGGTTAAGTCAAACGTCCGAAGAGATGTGGAGAACAGGCAGTTTCAGAATATGAATGAAAGGCCGACCAGGAGTTTTAAGATAGGTCAACCAGTTTTGGCCCGGGACTACCGCACTGAGAAATGGCAGCCAGGAACGATTTGTACACGACAAGGACCTCTCATGTATACCGTGGACGTTGGGGAGAGCATTGTAAGACGCCATGCTGACCAGATTCTAGAGTCACTGGAAAACGTCAACTCCACACCACAATCTGATACGCCTGGTAATGAAATCGACGTTCCAATTGCAGCTACCGCAGAACCGATAATATTGGAAGCAGATGAACCAAACAATGACACTGATCCCGACTCAACATTGCCAGAAGAACCTGATACCCCAAAGAGGCGTTATCCAGACAGAATCAGGAAGCCTCCTCAAAGACTGAACTTATAATTGCTTAACCTTAACTAATGTATCTAGCAACCGTAATTGTGATTGTAATTAGTTATCATTTAGTTGTTAAATGAATGTTATGTACTGTTTATCTAAAAGGGGAGGAATTGTTGTGTATGTACCTTTAAGAGAATAACTGGTCTCAGACTGCAGTACCGGCAGTGACCACCCCTGTATAAAAGGCGCTAGTGAGCCTCTGTTGTTTTCAGTTTCACTATTGACTTCCATCAGTAAAGACGTGTTTTGTTCAACTCCTGCTGTCCGTGTCTCAATCATTCACGGACATAATAGTATCTGTACCTCAACTCCAAAGCTTCAATTTTCCCAGCATCCACAGCCTTTGGGGAGAGAGAATTCCAGATTGCTACCAGCCTGTTCTGCTCCACTGTTCTGGTTATATATCCCAGTACTGTATTAGTTTTTTAATTGCCTTCGCTCACGTGTTAAAGTAATGGGCCAGATATGGACACCTGATGAGTGGAGTTAGAATATGGCATTGGTGTGATAAGTTATCAGTTTGTATTGAGAAAGGTGGGTGAAGCGTCTGGGGCAATAGTGCAAGGTTAGAAACCGTAGGAGAGAAAACAAAATAAGTCAAGAAGTAGTAGTTGAGTGATGCCAAGCTTATGTTGTAAAAGCCTTGAGACTGTAGGAGAAAGGGACAGCTTTGTATTCTTTGAATAAAGTAAGGATGCTATTGTAGTCCCAAAACATGATAAGGCTTCAGGGCCTTCAAGGTCTCTCTTTTACACAGGGAATCTTCAAAAACTTTGCAAATCTTTTGTTCAATTTTCTTTCTCAGTTGCACATAGCCAGCTCAGTGTCTAATAAATCTATTTGCTCTGACTAAACATTGATTACCACATTCTAAATACCACCCTAAATCTACCATGAGAGAATTCTTTCTCAATGCATTCTCTTAACTCCATGGTGCTCCACCCATACAGACCAACATTCTCCTTTAGTGGAACAATTAGTCCACCAAAGCCACATAGGTTTACAGAATTATCCACTGATCTGTTAAATAATGAGACACGTGCACTAAAAATAGTGCTCAGATTATCACAGGCAGATTTCAGTCGCAAACGCCCAGGAACCAGGAAAAGGCGTCGTACAGCTTCGCTCTCCCCTATTGCTGTAATGGAGCTTCTGCTGGGAATCAGGCCATCTATTACAACTCTTCCCCACCAGTTTCACATGGAATGCTTTCCGCTAATTCTTTTTCTCTTCCTTTCCTGAAGACTCTAGGCAAACTTTTCCAAGATCCTTCAGCACCGGCTGAGCCTTGCAGGC
Organism: Somniosus microcephalus; assembly: GCF_052327205.1. Taxonomy (NCBI): domain Eukaryota; kingdom Metazoa; phylum Chordata; class Chondrichthyes; order Squaliformes; family Somniosidae; genus Somniosus; species Somniosus microcephalus. The sequence continues at coordinate 56,848,925 of NC_140999.1, read as the reverse complement.
AACAGGCAGCTTATTAAAACCACCTGCGACTTACTACCTATTGAAATCATTGGGCGTTAAATCACCAGCAGCGCACCCATGATAAAAGGAGCCAGCCATACCTTCTAAATAGGCACTGTGCTAAGTATGTCTGCCATTTACAATGGCCATCTCATTGCACTGTGTTAAAGTGCTTAAGTTGACTGCCATCAATGCCCAGGAGGTAGCGCACTGTTCTTAATACCCCCAAGTCTTTACATGAAGGTCTTCCTTCACTCATCTCTACATGAATTCAATCCACAAAATGCCTCACATGGAATATAACTGCTTGCTGCATTCACCTGCATTGCATCCACAATGGCCGCAGGTTGGCATTTGGGTCATGGGAATAATGGTAATTCTCACTTTTTATAAGGACAAGACAGCCCATAACAGCAGAGGGAGAGAGCTACAGCAAGTGGTGGCTGCCCACACCTCCAACTTCTGACCCCTTATGTGGAAGAAACGCTTTGGAGGTGGGGAAATAGACATGTGCCATCCCCCGGGTACATGGTGATACTCTGCTTCTCTTCCTTCTCGTCTTAAATTGTAGAGACTCTAACAGGACTACATTGCAAAATGATCCAGGCACCTGAAGCATGCCTTCATTGCCCCAATAGTGTGCTCATTAATTAGTCTGGTGGATGCAAGGATCTCATTGTATCAATGCTCAGCGCATGTCCTGGGATGCCACACAGGTATCATGAGCCATGGCTGCAGAGGATAGCTTGATTGCCCAGGAGCCACGGTGACTTACTTTTCTGGGTCAAAGAGCGGTGGCTCTTTGGACTACATTAAAATGAAAGTATTGTGGCAGCTCACAAGGGAGTGAACAGTGACTTGCTTAATACATCTGTGCACAGGTGTGACCTCAGCCACGCGGGTAGGGCTAATTTTAGCGATATCGGCAGTGGCAACCTTGGAATGACTCCATAGCATAAAAGAGCAGATGTGATCGCCACAGTTACTGGCAGTGTGGTGCTTCTGGTGGAGGTGGCTTATAGGTCGGATTCCAGAATGTGCCATAGCTCCATGTTGCCTTCTTCTGAAATGCAAAACCTCTCGAGACAAATGCAGGTATCCTAAATCGCACCAAGTCCCGTTCACCCATCATTCCTGTGCTCGCCGACCTTCATTGGCTCCCTGTCTGGCAACACCTCAAATTTAAAATTATCAACCTTGTTTGCCTGTATATTCAGGTCTGAGGGTATCAGCAGACGGGTGCTGTGTGCTTCTGGTGGGACCTGACCAGCCTCGGTTTCTCCTCTTCTTCTACTTCTAGAAAGCAAAGATATAGGGGAAACCACTGTGCCCTGAATTAGTGGTGGCAGGGGGTGGAGGGGAAATGTCAGCCTCAGGTATCAAAGTACAGGAAACTTTTTTGTAGCCGGCACCGACGGGACCGGGATGGTGCCGGTTGATTAAAAATTGCAGATGACGGAGAGTTATATCTGCCGAGGCTATTTTTAACAAAAATTTAAAAATCAAGAAATGTGCAGTATAATTGGGTACTCACCTACAGAATGTTGTTAAATGGATGGTGGAAGATGCTTGATTAAGTACAGTACTGCCAGTTGAGGGTAATCCATAACTCTTTAATTACTTAACAGCAAGACAAAACTTATAAACGACTGTATACAGTACTATAGTTGACTGTACACTTATTCCAAGTCAGCTGGTTCATCAGGAATATCCATGCCAGCTGGGTCATCAGGATCATGCACTTCAACAGATTCTTCAGGCACTTCCACTGCTTCAACTCTTTTGGAAGCTTTCTTAAACATGTCTCGGATGTCTGCTTGCTTAGTGGACTCTTGCCTTTTTTGTAGAAAGGTGGAATGCAGAATATGGAGTTGCATAACGTCTTGGGCAGGGTAGCAGGCTGCCTTTCAGCAAATTGGAGGATTAAAGCAAATCCTTCTGCAGCTTTAGCCCAATAAATTATCTTCTCTTCAGAAATCTCATACTCTTCACTTTCCATCTCACTTTCCTTTTCTTTCTTTGGATTCAAAACAGTCTCAATTATTTCATCGTCACTTAGCATATGCACAACACCAACTTCTCTATCTGCATCAACCCACTGCTCAATATCACTTTCACTGAGGTTACGTAGAGGGTTTGCTGGGCCTACATTTTTCACCATGCCAGCCATTTCCATTATTGTACTCCTCTTGGGACGAACATTGGACCCATGAAATTCCTCCTCTGAAGAACCGCCTCCGGCAAACATTACAGAAGGCCACAATTTGCGCCAGGCTTGCCTCAAAGTGTGACCTTTCACCAAGTTCCAGGAACATGTAACATTAAAGATGGCATCTTTGAGATTGTATTCCCTCTGAAATGCGTGCATATTGTCATCTTGGCTTATCAGTTTACGTAGGAAGCCTTTCTTGTAATGACACTTGAGATTTTGGATAACCCTGGGTTGTATGAGAGAAGTTACATTTGGTGGCAAATAAATGGTGAAAATATTTCCCAAAACCAACTCTGATTCATGCAGATGGGCTCTACAATTATCAAGCAATAAAATGCATTTGCTATCTTAAGGTTTCCCTATTTTACGGAAATGTTCCCCCACAGATGGAACAAAAATATGATGGAACCAATACGAAAAGATTTCCTTATCCATCCAAGCATTTCTTTGAGCTTTGTACTCAACAGGTAAGTGCCTCACATTTTTAAATGCACGGGGATTTTTATACTTCCCAATAACAAGAAGTTGAACCCGGTGTGATCCAGCAGCGTTCGCACATGTTAGCACAGTTACACGATCTTTATTTTTCTTGTAACCTGAAGCATTAGCCTCACTAGCCCCAGCAAGCGTTGATTCTGGCAAAAACCTCCAAAATAAGCCAGTTTCATCAGCATTGTATATCTGTGCTGGCGACAAATCGTGTTGCTGCACAATCCGATTGAAATAATCGCAGTATTCTTCTGCGGCGTCGTGATCAGCTGATTTCTTCTCCCCGGAAATATCGCATCGTCGTATCCCGTGCCGTAACTTGAAGCACGTTAGCCATCCCTCGGAGAAAGCACACTTGTCAGTGAGCTCCATCTTTACGTAGAAATCCTTCGCTTTCTTGATTAGCATGGGTCCGGAAAGTGGAACACCCTCTGAACGCTTAAGAGAAAACCACTCAAAGCACGGTATCCAACTCTTCAAGCTTAGGCTTACGAAGCGTACGCCGTTTCTCTACACTCTTGGATGTCTCCGAGCTTGAATAAAACTTGAGCAGCTTATCCTTCTGCGATTTGATGTCGTAGATTGTTGACGAACCGATCTTGAATTCATTCATAATGTTGATACGCTTCTCTTCCCCTTTCTTGTCTTTGGCATATCTCGATTTTCTGTTTTAAAGTTAATACCACTCTTCCTTTTGCTTTGACCAACTTTTGGGAATTCCATAATGCAAGATGGGGGAGATAATTCACGATAAAGATGGAGACACACACAGAAAAATGGCAGATCAGAAGAGACTACCGGCAGCGCGGGTCAGACTCCTGTTATTGAGGTGTTCGGACTTCCAACAGCGCCAAGAAGCCGAGTAGTGGCAGTTTGGAGAACTACCCCCACTGACTAACTCGGCCACCGTGGGAGACTCAGACTCGGCAACATTTCCGGTTACTGAGGTATTGTTTTCGGAGTATGAATTTTGCTGGTTAATAGAGAATTCCGGATATTTAGGTGCTGTTTAAATGAGAGTTTCCTGTAGTTGGCAAAAGCAAAAAAAAAACTAAAAGAGCTCTATAAAAAACACCAGGAACTGGCTTTAACTTGATCCTGTAAATGCTGATGCTGGGCTTCTTACACATTCTTCTGGTCTTTTATGGACAGTGGAAGATGGGAGGCTGGCCTAGAGAGCATTGGAAGTCGAGTCTGGAGGTAACTAAAGCACGGTTGAGAGTTTCAGCAACAGATGGGCTGAGGCGGGGCAGAGACGGACGATGTCATGGAGGTGGAAATAGACGGTCTTTCTAATGAAGACAATATGGGGTCAGAAGCTCCTTTCAGGGCAAAATAGGACACAGAGGTTGCAATCTGTCTGGTTCAGCTTGAGAGAGTGGCCTGGGATGGGGGTGGAATCAGTGGCGGCTGTTTGCAGCGGGGGGCTGAAGACAATGGCTTTGGTCTTCCCAACGTTTAATTGGAAAAAAATTCAGCTCATCCAGGACTGGATATTGGACAAGCATTCTGATAACACAGAGGCAGTGAAGGAGTTCAGAGAGCTGATGGTGAGGTATTGCTTGTTTTGTTGGCATGACAACCACTGCAATCTCTCAACCTGTTACACGTTGCTGGGCAAAAAGAAAGTAAGCTCTTTTGGAGTGCTGCACTCAGAATTGCAATAAATTGATCCATAATATGTTGCTTTAAAGCTTCACTTGCATGCATTAGATAGAGGAAAGTTAAGTATATGGAACTCTGCTGAGTAAAATATGACAAAGGTACAGAACCGCAGCTTGAAGTAGGCCATGCAAGGTAAAATGCTGCCAGCCTAGGCCCGAAAGCAAAGAACCTACAATAACAGAATCAACTGGAAATTCAAGTCTGGTCAGGAGGTTGCATATTGAGATCCAAGTAGGGGTTTGTGTATTCTTCATGCCTGGTTTAAAGTGCTTTGTATTCTACAATACTCAGACGTATTTAAAAAGAACCTCTCTATAATAAAAGCCCATAATTATCCAGTAATTATGCTCTCCTGGCAGCCTCCATAAACTTGAGCTCATCCAAAAATCTGGTACCTGCATCCTAACCCACACCAAGTCCCGTTCACCCATCATTCCTGTGCTCACTGATTTACATTGGCTCCCTGTCCAGCAACACCTCGCATTTAAAATTATCAACCTTGTTTGCAAATCCTTCCATGGCCTCACCCCTCCAGTCCTCCGAGATCTCAGCGCTACTCCAATTCTGGCCTCTTGTGCATTTCTGATTTTCATTGCTCCACCATTGACAACCATGCCTTCACCTGCCTAGGCCCTAAGCTCTGAATTCCCTCCCTAAGCCTCTCCAGAGGAAAGAGGTGAGCTATCACTACAGCAAAACATGTTTTTGTTAGAACAGCAGCAATAATAAAATCATAATCATAAATTAACAAAGACGGAAATGTGATGGCCTCACCGACACCCTGGGGTCTCCTCGTGGACGCCCTGGAGATGTCAGGCATGGCTCAGTGGATAGCACTCTCACCTCGGAATCAGAAGTTCCTGGGTTCAAGTCCCGCTCAAAGACTTGAGCGCAAAATCTAGACTGACACTCCAGTGCAGTACTGAGGGAGTGCTGTACTGACAGAGCTGCTGTCTTTTGGATGAGATGTTAAACCGAGGCCCCGTCTGCTTTCTCAGGTGGACATAAAAGATCTCGTGGCACTATTCCAAAGAAGAGCAGGGAGTTGTACCCAGAGTCCTGGTCAACATTTATTCCTCAACCAACATCACAAACAGATCTGGACATTATCACATTGCTGTTTGTGGGACTTTGGTATAAGTAAATTGGCTGCAGTGTTTTCTAAGTTACAACAGGGACTACACTTTAAAAATACTTCTTGGGCTGTAAAGTGCTTTGGGGCATCCTGAAAGGCGCTATATAAATGCAATTTCTTTCTTTTCCAGAGACCCCAGTTTGGAAACCTCAGAAAAGTTCAGAGATAAAACTGCACATCATCATCATCTGCAATTCTGGCCTGCATAATTACCAATTGTAAAAGCATTGATATTTTTCTCAGTTCCCCAATAATTAAATAACCTCCATATAATTAAACTCTTAAAGGTTGGAAAGGTACTTGGGGAAATATCCTTAAAAAATTGCCAGCAATTGTATGGGAAAATTATATCTTCTGATGTCAGGCAGTATAGCAGCATCTAATTTAGTTATCATGCAAGGCTCATCATTAAATTAGTTGTACTACAGATAATGAGAACACAGCGCCTACATACATTCTCTTGAAGTATGAGGCAGTAGCCCTGATTATTTCTTTCTAACACTCTCTCTGTAAAGTACGAACAGACAAAGGCTCGTGAAATGAGAACTGAATTGAAAGACGGAGTCATAATTAAATTAATACTCTCCTGCATCACCAGACATTCATCGCGGTGTTTCTTTTTCAAAGGCCTATTTGGGGTATGAAAATGCTCATTAGCAAAATGGCTCTCATTTAAATGACATTGGCGGAGATTCTTAAGTCTGCACGTCTCTTGTTCTCACGGTTTGAGCTGATTTCAGTCAAGTTAGCAATGGAGGTGTGGTACATCTGGCTTCAGAGCCCCTGGGCTACACTGGGGAGGGGGAAAGCAGTCACCCAAGCTTCCTACTCTTGATCACTTCCCAGGGGCCCCATTAGAAGTAGACATGTAGATATTGGGTGACAACAGGATTGGACTCAGTGGGAATGCTGCTCATGGTTGATTAGCCATTCCACACTCACTAACTAGACTCACGTATGAAGAATGGTCATTGGACAAGGGAAGAGAAGGCTGCTGGTAACTATGTAACTGTATCCCAGTCAGTGTCTTCAGGGTAGAACTGAAAGGAAGATAAAACTGCCTGTTTCTTTCCCTCCTGAAGATGCTGCAGCAGGAAGCAATTTTATTTTGGTCAGTTGCAACGTCCCCTCTATTTTTTTTTTGGCGTGCAGTCCCTTTAAATTTGCTGCGGCTGCACATGTGCGGTATCTTTTCCAGTGGCAGCAGCTGGTGAGCGGCCTGCACGGGATGCTGGGGCGTCATTGATCAGTTGAGAAAAATCCAACCCCATGTTTAAGAATCTCCAAATCAAACTAGTGAAAAATCCACATAGATAAAGGACCTGTTAACCCAATGCAGAGTGAACTCTAACTCCCTGTAGGGACACATCTAATTCACCTAGGTTCCCTAGTGTGCACAGGGTGCTACTAGACTTAACTAGTTAATACCCTGCAGCTTACCAATAAAGGCCAGTGATAAGCTTCCCACTGCTTGTCCAGCTAAAACAACTATTAACTTTTCTACAGTGCTCCTTATTTACAGAGAGACTCCTTGGAGCACTTCATGGAGCAGAGGAAAGAAGGAAAATCTACCCATTAGGGTTTTGGACTGAAGACCCAAGCATCTGAGGGGGCTGGTGGGAAGACACACATATGCTGCTATCTGAGAGACAGCGCCCTCATTCATGCCCATTCTTGCTGTGCCACTAGTACTGGATATTACCACCGGTCTATGGGAAAACAGACCCATGGTCCCCGTGAGATCAGTGAAGCCTTGTGTAGTGTTTGTCTGTAACCCAGCCCAAATTGCACACAGGTGGGAAGAGACAGCCTTCTTCAATCTGGTATCCCAAGATTATATGGCAGCAGTCTGAGCATCCATGGAGGAAGCACAGAATGCCCTTAGTGCCCATCACTGGGGCCTCAGCTGCAGATCTGCCTGGAAGAGTCACATGCTCCAGGGTGGACTATATTCCCGAGAAGTCATTCATTAGTAAATTAGTAGATAACTCCAATTAACTGTCTAAAGCCTGTCCCTAGTGCTGTGCATACGCTTGATGCTATGCCATCAGCCTTCTTGTAAAAGGAGGACTCGCGATCTGGTTCCCCAGACTCCAGCCGAGGGCCGGTCTGCGATACCTCCCATCTCATGTTCTGCCCCGAGCTGCTCCTGCCCACGTGTTCATGGTGACCAAAGATCTGTGTAGGCGCAGACTGAAAGAGCTCTTAAGCTTTCCCTTTAGCACCCAGATAACATCTCCTTCAATTGCACCTGCAATTGTCCCTCATGTCATGCATATTCCTTCACCAACTATTTCTTCCTGAAACTCATTAGCTTATGCCTACAGAGTAGATATATCCAAGCTGTTGTTTTCCACAACAGGATCGAGGGATGTAGGTTATTGTAAGGTGCTGGACTAGAGCTCATTGGTAATCTAGAGCACTGTTTGAAATGTCAGCTTGCCTCAGTGGTAGCAATTTTGCCTCTGCATCAGAAGGTCATGGTTTCAAGTCCCCCTAGAAAAATGGGCACCAGCAATCCCATAGCACTGCACAACACAAGAATCAGTAACACGAGGAGGGGCGAACACCATTGAACGAGAAACACCAGATCAAACTAGATGCTTAGGGAGAGAAGTCTAGAGTTGCAGTTATACTGCACTCTTGTATCAATGCAAAGCTAGTAGTGCCCCTGTGCACACTTGGGAATCTGTAAACCTTGGCTCTTGCCAACCTGCTCCTAGGTAAATAAGATGTTGTAGGAATGGCTAGATTCCTAACTAAAGGACCGAGGTCGAGTCAGTCTATCAAACAAACGATGTTTAATACTATTCAACAGAGTTTAAAACGAAAACACAGGAGAACTACATTACAGGTCTGTACTCTTTGCTGGCTCCACGAGGACTGGCTAGGGCGGCTCCCCATCATGACGTCATCACATTTTCCCGCCGCTGGAGGATCACGTGATCAACGTGATGACGTCATTACATTTGGTTTCATTCTTAAAGGGACCGCGCTATGTACATGCAATGATATGAACAAAGATACAGATTCATTCTGTAGCTAATAATTTGTTAAAGCTAATTATGTACATTAGATCAGAGTCCCCTGGTGGCTCCGCCACATGCGCCCCCCAGAATTGTCTTTAACAGTAAAAGTCAATCGATTAGGAGGTCTGACAAGCCTGTCAGAGCGACTCCTGTATTCTTGGAGTGGACGTTGTTGAACAGCGGGCGGGCTGGCGGATGGAAGCCTTCGGTCTGGCGTGGATGCAGCGGGAGGTCGACCACGTCGTGGTGGCTGTGCAGTCTCTACTGGCCGGTCGATGTCCAGGTGTGCCGGTTTGAGACAGTCAATGGATATGTGGTCGGGTTTACCACCGATGTCTACAGAGAAACTCTTGTCGCCTGTCTCCAGTACGCGAAAAGGGCCTGTGTAAGGGGCCTTGAGCGGATCCCTATGGGCATCATGATGAATGAATACAAATTCAGCATTCTTTAGCTCCGCTGGTACGTGTGAAGATGGAAGGCCGTGCTGTGAAGTTGGGATAGGCACAAAAGCCTTGGCTGTTTCCCAGTGGCTGCTGAGTTGGTCGGCTGCGGACCACGGCTCAGTTGGAAGCGGCAGGAAATCTCCCGGTACGCGGAGTGGCTGGCCGTACACGAGCTCCGCGGCGGACAATTGCAGGTCCTCTTTGGGTGCCGTGCGGAGACCCAACATGACCCACGGAAGCTTATCCACCCATCCGGCGCCTTGGAGGCTGGCCCTCAGCGATGCCTTTAACGATCTGTGGAAACGTTCGCACAAACCGTTTGCTTGCGGGTGATAGGCCGTGGTGCGGTGAAGCTTGATGCCGAGACCCTGGGCCACAGCGTTCCAGAGCTCAAAAGAGAACTGTGGACTGCGGTCTGAAGAAATGTCTGCCGGAACGCCAAAACGTGCGACCCATGAGAGGAATGCTCTGGCGTCATCAGCAGACGTAGTAGACGCCAGGGGAACTGCCTCTGGCCATCTAGTAGTACGATCGACCACGGTGAGGATGTGTGAACCCCTGTGATGATGGAAGCGGCCCGACGAGGTCCACGTTGACATGGTCGAATCGACGTTCTGGTACTGCGAACGTGGCCAATGGGGCCTTAATGTGACATTGCACCTTAGACGTTTGACAGACGACGCAGGTGTTAGCCCAGTCGCGGATATCCTTACGCATTCCTCTCCAGACGAACTTAGCCAACATAAATTTTTGAGATGCCTTCATGCCAGGATGCGAAAGCCCATGTATGGCGTCGAAAACTTTGCGGCGCCAGGCGACTGGAACGATCGGGCGGGGATCTCTCATGGGGACATCGCAGAGTAACAAGATGCCTGCAGCATGGAATTGCACATCGGCCGGTTGGAGGCTAGAGGTGTCGGTGCGATACGCCTGTGTTTCAGGGTCGGATGCCTGATCGGTAGCCATGAGGGCATAATCGATGCCCAGCTGGACCGCCCGTACGGTCGCGCGAGAAAGGCAATCAGCTACTAAGTTGTCCTTGCCAGCTACGTGTTGGATGTCTGTCGTGAATTCTGAAATGAAAGTTAGCTGTCGCTGCTGTCGAGCCGACCACGGTTCGGCAGTCTTGGCCATGGCGAAGGTCAGTGGCTTGTTATCTACAAACGCAGTGAAGGGACGTCCTCCTAACAAAAAATGGAAATGGCGGATAGCCAGGAACAGCGCCAGCAACTCCCGGTCGAAAGTGCTGTAGTTGCGTTCGTTGCGCCGGAGTTGGCTGCTGAAAAACGCCAGTGGTTGCCACGTCCCATTGACCCACTGTTCCTGCACAGCGCCTATGGCATAGTCGGAAGCGTCGGTGGTAAGGGCGATGGTGGCACCTGGCAGAGGGTGCGCCAACATAGTTGCATTGGCTAGAGCGGTTTTTGTGTTGTCGAAAGCATTGTCCATGTCGACCGTCCAGGCTATTGTATCCTTTCCGGCCTTGCCTTTGAGGGCCTCGTAGAGGGGCTGCATGAGTCGTGCTGCCTTGGGCACAAAGCAGTGGTAGAAATTCACCATGCCCAGGAATTCTTGAAGAGCCTTGGTGGACTGCGGCCTTGGGAATGCCGTAATTGCTTCAAACTTTGACTGCAGCGGAATTACGCCCTCCGAAGTAGTGCGGTGGCCCAAGAAGTCAATCTGTTGTAGGCCGAACTGACACTTGGCCGGGTTGATTATGAGGCCATGTTGGCTGAGGCGCCGAAAGAGGGTGCGGAGATGGCAGACGTGTTCCTCTTTGGTAGAGCTGGCTATCAGGATATCGTCAAGGTAGACAAATAAAAAGGGAAGATCCCGCAGGACCGAGTCCATCAGTCGCTGAAAAGCCTGTGCGGCGTTCTTGAGCCCAAATGGCATCCGTAGAAACTCGAACAGTCCAAAGGGAGTGATGACAGCAGTTTTCTGGACGTCCTGTGGTTGTACGGGAACTTGGTGGTAGCCACGGACGAGGTCGACCTTGGAGAAGATAGAGTTTCCCACCAAATGGGCGGAGAAATCCTGTATATGCGGGATCGGGTACCGATCGGGAGTAGTGGCGTCATTAAGGCATCGGTAGTCCCCGCATGGCCGCCATCCATCGCCGGGCTTCAGGACGATGTGGAGAGGCGAGGACCAGGGACTATTCGACCGGCGAATAATCCCCAACCGTTCCATCGTGGCAAACTCTGCCTTCGCAGCCGCGAGCTTGCCGGGTTCCAGGTGCCGAGCTCGCGCGTAAACCGGAGAACCAGTCGTAGTAATGTGGTGTTCGACACCATGCTTAGTGGCCGAGGAGGAGAAAGTGGGCTTGGTCAGCTCCGGGAATTCACCTAATAGGCGAGTGAACTCGTCCGGCGAGGACAACGCGCAGGAGACATTGTGCGACGTTGCAGAACTATGGAAGCAAGGGATGGAGTGGAAGGTGGCCGCGTTAACCAATCGACGATTTCTTACATCCACCAAGAGGCTGTTGGCGCATAAGAAATCCGCGCCGAGGATGGCTTGCGAAACCTTGGCTGTAATAAATTCCCACTGAAACCGTTGCCCGCCGAAGCACACCTGGACCCGCCATTTGCCAAAGGTACGAATGGCCCCGCCATTAGCTGCCTCGAGGGAGAGGCCATGCCTCCCAGACTGAATATCGAGTGCTGAGGCAGGAAGGATGCTACACTGCGCCCCGGTGTCGCATAAAAAGCGCCGGCCTGAGAGGGAATCTGTAATGTGGAGGAGCTTCCCGGAATTTCCAATCGCCATCGCGGCCGCGGAACGTCCCTCAGGCTCGGTCCTCCTTTTCTGGGGTTGCTGCTGGTGTTGATGTCGGGTTTTTTTTAGGCGCGAAACTGCAGGGAGGGCGGCAGCCTCTGGCTTTCACGCCAAAACGGGCGTGGTAAAAGCACAAGCCGGGGGATGGAGGCGTCGGAGTGGTGTTCGCGGGGGAGGGGTGCCTCGTGGCGGCGCAGTGTTGCCGCATAAATCGCATCCGCTTCTGCAGCAAGTGCTGCGCAATCTGCGGCTTCCAATCTGACGAGGGCAGCCTGAACCTGCTCGGGTAGTTGACTCAGGAATAACTCCCGAAAGAGGAAACATTGTGGTTCTGAGCCAAGGAGCGTCAGCATCTGGCTCATTAACTCAGATGGCTTGGAATCGCCAAGCCTGGGCAAAGCGAGTAGCCAGCGGGCACGCTCCGCCTTCGTGAGCCCAAAGACCTGTATTAACCGCGCTTTACGAGTATTATACTTGCTGTCAGCCGGGGGGGTTTCGAGCAGGCCGATGATCTGTGAGGCCGTGGAGCTGTCGAGTGCAGAGACCACGTAAAGGTAACGGGTCTGATCCGCAACGATATTTCGGAGTTCAAATTGTGCTTTCGTCATCGACCTGAAATGTTAACTCTGTTTCTCTCTTCACAGATGCTGCCTGACCTGCTGAGTATCTCCAGCATTTTCACAATCACAATCACAATCACAGATTTCTGTTTTTATTTCAGATTTCCAGCATCTGCAGTATTTTTTTTTTGTATAAATGATGAGAGATGTTCCCTTCAAGAAGCAGTCTCACACCGCTTCAAATTTACACCCAAACTGTGATATAACAGCCATTTAAAAGTGGCAAGGTGGATCCATCATATTAATTAGGAACTGTTAAAAAGATTTGGTATGACGTTTTAATACCAGATAAAATGGACCTCCCCTCTCCCTTCCAATGCTCTTCTGAATTCAGAAGAAAATGATTGGGAGCAAAGTCTCTGCAAAGGTTGAATCACAAATTCACACACACAGCTCTGTTGTCATGGAACTGGTCGGACTCCGGTTAGCCTGCAATAACAGGTGTCTGCCAAATGTGCATCCTAGCAGGAAGATACAGATCTCAGACCCATAGCTGGATTATAACTGGAGCCTTCGAGACCAGCTGTTATATGAACTGCAATATACACCTTCGTCGTTGAATTAAGCCCCTTCTCTTTCTGACAAGTAATCCTATCTCAGCCGGCAGCAAGGACTTCAGTTATTACAATGTACAGCTGTCAATACATTGCAGCTTCTGATTATTACTAATAATTAAATTTGATTGAATCAAGAACTTTTAATGAGCAGTAACAATATATTCAATTACACTTCAATCAGGGTAAGCAAGTGGAAATCTGTCACTCAACACACTGGGTGTGAGAAACAGTGGCCTGGAAATTTCTTAGAGCTGGTCCCGGTCTGCTGGTGTAAGTAAGTGTAGTGGATCCGACACTCTTCCGATGAAGTTACAATGGAGGACCTGGACCTACTCCGAGGAATTTCTCAGCCAGTAATTATATTTTACAAATAATTATTTATATAATAATGAAAACTATTATAGGGAGGCGATTTGGTTCATCTTCATTTTTTTTTTTTGAGTAGATGCTCCATCTCTTACTTCAATATTATTAATTGTAAAAATCTGGAAAGAAAACACAGGTGGCCCATTTCATGGTGCACAGAAAGGCCTTTTCCACTGTACATTGTGATTTGTGTGGCTTGGCACCTTATACAATTCCTGACCCTTGCTGTGGGTAATATGAATTTTTCTTTATGCATCTATTTCACCAAAGCGTGCACCCCCCTCCACCACCCTCTGCCACGCCCCGCCCAACCCGGTCACTGGCTATTGCTGGGATACGGTTCCACAAGTCACTTTCATTATCTCATCCAAATGGCCATTGGGAGTCTAGACCCCAAAAAGATAGATTTTCCTCTGTTTTAGCACCCATTTTCAGGCATTCCCTGGCCAGTCTCGAAATTTGCTGCTGCTTTCGTCCAACCTCTTACCTTCCCAAATATTGAGATCCCATAGTACCTGCCGAAAACCGACCCACAGCATGTAAATCCTAGTCAAGTGAGTGTGCATAGTGCAACATTTCAATTTCCCTCTTCCACTGCATGGGCCCCACCTCTAAAAAGCAATGTCAGTATAAAGGTGGCATTGCAGGTTGCCAGTGGCACAAGAAAACCTGAGCTCTGCCACTGACAATTTTGGAAAAGTTCTGAATTGAAAGAATCATTTACCTTCAAATTATTTGACCTGCAGTTTTGCCCATCTAAAATTAAAGAGTTGGAAAATTGCTCCAGGGATTGAAAACTTGATTTTTGTAACCTGGAAAAAGGGGAAGAGGAGGATCAGAAGGAAGAACTGAGGGAGGTCAAACTGGTAAGGCACCATCGACACACATCCTCAGAAACCCACTTCACCATGTCTGTCAATCCAGGCGCTCCTATCCAAACTGGTCAAGGTGCCAATACTTGGGGAGCTTTTTGTGTCCTATGGAGGGTGCGGAGGGATGTAGCCAAGTTGTGTCAGCTACTTGTCCCAGACCTGGAACCTACATCAACTCAAGTCACCGCAGTGGCAGAGGCAGAAAAATCTCAGGGGGTCTCAATTTTATATTCCACAGGTTCATCTAAAGCAGCATCGGGGGATGTGTATCATATTAGTCATCAGCTGCTGACCACTGTTAATACAATTTACGGATGCCCTGCATCTGAGAGCTGTCCAGTTTCCCTCATTCCTGATGGACTTGTGCAATACAATTTTACAATCGACAGGACATACATCACCATAAATGCCACTCTGCAGAGTGCTATAAACTGTCAAGAAGGTTTCACTCCATTAATGTGCAGCTGGTTTGAGATGACAAGCATCATGCATGTAAACGTCCACTACCCAGGGAGCATTCACGATTCTTTCATCATACGACAGTCAAGTATCACAGCACTCTTCACCAGTCCAGGGCAGAATCTGAATGGATGCTCCATGATGAGGGCCGCCATCTACCATATACGAGTCTGCTGCAGAACCTGAGAAGCACCGAGCTTCACCAGTACAATGAGCCACATTGTGCCAGGGGGATTACTATGAAACACAGCTTTGTTACACTTCAGGTGTTTTGATAGATCCAGAGGTCCACTCCAGTATAGTCCCACCAGAGTCTCCAGGATCATTGTGGCGTTCTGCACACTCCAAATTTTTACCATCAGAAAAGTACTGCTTCTTACGGACTGGAAGATAACTCTGGCAACAGGTTCGAGGCTCTGGCTGACAAGGCCCTGCTTGTGGGACTTGCCGTGAATGAATTGGCAGCCACATTTACCTACAAAACACAATAGTGGACCTATGGAACATGCTACCGGCTAGTGGGGTGGACACTGATTTCCTGAGTTCCTTCAAGTGCGATCTGGACCCATATCTGGCTGTGGCCAGTTTAAAGCAGGGTTCCTGCTCCTGATTGGTATTCAGTAAGCCATGCTGGAAAGTGCACATGTTTGGAATGCAAGGCAAAGCTGTGATACTCACCTTGTTGAATAGCCTGCTGACACTGAACTTACACATGAAGATAGGGACACAAACAGGAGTAGGCCATTCAGCCTCTTGAACCTGTTCCACCAATCTATTTGATCATTGCTGATCTGTACCCCAATTCCATTTAGTGACTTTTTTCTGTATCCCTTGATACGTTTACCCAACAACAATCTATCAATCAGTGTCGAAAATTTCAATTGATCCAGCATCCACAGCCTTTTGTGGAAGAGAGTTCCAGATTTCAACTATCCTTTGCTTGAAAAACGATTTCCTGATTTCCCTCATAACTGGCTTAGCTCTAATTTTAAGATTGTGCCCCCTTGTTCTACATTCCCTGACTAGAGGAAATAGTTTCTCTGCATCTACCCTATTGAATTCCTTTATCATTTTAAACATCCCTCAATCTTCTAAACTCAAGGGAATACAAACCAAGTTTATGCAACCTATCCTCACAATTAAACCTTTTATTATTCTGGTGAATCTGCACTGTACCATCTCCAAGGCCAATATATCTTTCCTAAGGTGCAGTGTGGAAAACTGAACAGTATTCCAGATGGGGTCTGACCAAGGCTCTATACAACTGAAACATCACTTCCTCACTTTTGTATTCCAGCCTTTTTATCAACGGCCAACATACCATTGGCCTTTTTGTACCTGTCCACTAGCTTTTAGTGATGTGTACCTGAACACCCAACTCCCTTTGCTGATCTACATCTCCAATCTCAGACAGTTAAGAATATATCTTGATGTCTTTCTCGGATCCAAAGAGGATGACCTCACACATCTCCACATTGAACTCCATCTGCCATAGTATTGCCCACTCACTTAATTGGCCCAGAAATTCAGGTCGGAGGCTTCCCGCAGGTGCAAGCCTCCGACCTGCACTTACCTAGCGCGCCGGCCGTTGAGCTGTGGGCCCACGTGGGATTCCGATCCTGGGCCTCCTCCAACTGCCGGCGCGCAGTGCTTGCGTATCCCAGGGGCGCAGTTAGTTCGATGCGTCCCCTGGAATCACGTGGGCCATGGAGAGCCAATGGTAGCAGGGAATGCGTCATTCATAAGTTTGACAGGAAGAGCTGTCAAAACTATACTATAAGCCCCAAAACATCACTAAATCTTCAAATAATTTTTTTTTTTTTAAATCACATTTTTAAAATAACTATAAATTACATGAAATAACTATTTTAAACAATAATTTAAATTTTTGAAAAAATTAATTACATTTTCTAACAGGGCTAAAAATAAACTTACCTTTCTTTAAAGTATTTAAAAATAATAAACCTGTGGAAAAAATGTTTTAATTTTAATTAATTCACCACTTACCTTGTAAAAAGCAGGCCTTGTGCCTGCTTTTTAAAAGTGTAACTCCTGGAGACTTACCCTCCTGGAAAAACCTGGAAAAAAAATGTAAGTTCGATGCGCATGCACTGCCTCTCCTGCGCACGCGTTCCACCTCACAACCCCTTCTTTCAGGGGAACGGAAGTGCCGGTTTCCCGCGCATGCGCAGTGCATGCACGTAACCGGCACTTCCATTGGGCTTACGGGTGAGTGCCCCGTGCGTACTCACCCGTGGAGACCCGAATTTCTGGGCCAATCTGTTTGTCCCTTTATAACTTCCTGCTCCCACCTACACAAATTACTCTGCCTCCTAACTTAGTCTCACCTGCAAACTTGGATATACAACTCTATATTCCATCATCCAACTCAGTAATATAACTGGTGAAAAGCTGAGCCCCCAGAACAGATCCTTGGCAATACCACTTGTCACATTCTGCCAATCAAGAGAACAAACTCTTTACCCTAACTCTCAGTCTCCTACCTCCCAACCAATTACCAACCCATTTGGGAGCAGTACTGGAAGGCTACTGGTGCCCATGAAACCATGAATCAGGAGGGGAGAAAGAAACATAATGGGTCAATTCCGTGACCCCAGTGAAAATGCCACATTGAAAGAAAGTGCAAGTTGGAGACATAGTTACAATACTAGCCCCGATTCTCCAACCCAAGTTCCCTCGGAGTGCAGCTCCTTGTTGGTAATTACTATATTTTAGTGAAAATAAATTGAAAGGACGTGGGGGTGGAAACTCTGATACACTGGAGGAATGCAATGGGAGGAAGTGAATAGAGGCGCTAGGAGTTTGAGTTTCTTAAGTTTCCAGGTTCTTATGTATACTTGCTTAGTTTTTTTTTTAAATGGAAGAAATAAATTATTTTAGTCAAAAGTGCTGCTTGGCATGTGGTTGGTGGTTAAACCTGACTAAGCCCCTCCATAACAGTCCCATGCTGCATGCAAACATTGAGATCAGACCAAGTCTTCACGCACAAAACACTTTGCGCCCACTGTTCTAAGCAACAAAATTATTCTGGTATGCACATGGATGAAAAAAGAAACATTTAGTGATTAGACAGCACCTCCTTGAGTAGTCGAGACATGCATCACAAAGTAGTTAACAGTTAATTTGTTTTTGAGCCCACAATCTGCATTATCCATTTCCTTCGCTGAAGCAAGGTTAAAGTGGAGAGATTTTGAAGATTTTAAGATAAAAGCAATTTTGCAGTCTCCAGCTGATTGAGTCCATGTTCTGGTCGAATGCAAAACTGTCCAACTTTAGGATTCAGAGATAGGAGAGCTGATTGAGAAGGTGATTATATACTGAAGGGTCACCTTTGCAGAGATAAACACTTTGTATTCTTAATCAGCTCCTGATAGGAGTCCAAGTGTAGGCTCTCGTATTTTGGAGACCCGTCAATCATCTTGCAATTATAGGAACATCGGAACAGGAGTAGGCCATTCAACCCCTCGAGCTTGCTCTGCCATTCAATGAGCCTAGGCCCTAAGCTCTGGAATTCCCTGCCTAAACTTCTCTGCCTCTCTTTCCTCCTTTAAGACACGCCTTAAAACCTACCTCTTTGGCCAAGCTTTTGGTCACCTGCCCTAATTTCTGCTTATATGGCTCGGTGTCTTGGGACGTTTTACTATGTTAAAGGTGCTATATAAATACAAGTAGTTGCTGTTGAGATCATGGTTGATCTGCGATCCAACTCCAAATACCCGCCTTTGGCCCATATCCCTTAATACCTTTGGTTAACAGAAAGCCATCAATCTCTGATTTAAAATTAACTATTGATCTGGCATCAATTGCAGTTTGCGGAAGAGAGTTCTAAACTTCTACCATCCTTTGTGGGTAGAAGTGTTTCCTAATTTCACTGCTGAAAGGTCTGGCTCTAATTTTTAGACTATGCCCCCTAGTTCTAGAATCCCCAACCAGGGGCAATAGTTTCTCTCTATCTACCCTATGTCCCCCTTACTATCTCGAAAACTTCCATCAGATCACCCCTTAACCTGCTAAATTATAGGGAATACAACCCTAATTTGTATAAATCGCTCCTCGTAACGTAAACCTTGAAGTCCGGGTATCATTCCGGTAAACCTACATTGCGGGTGTGGTGCCCAGAACTGCTCACAGGGGGAATTTTCCCAGCCCTGGGGCGGCGGGTATGGAGGCGAGACTACCGGGAAAATGGCAGAAACTGGGAGCGAGTACTGATCCCGCTCCCAACCCGCCTCCGTGCCATCTTCCTGGGAGGCAGGCCCCTGAGTCACACGAGGTGGGAAGGGGATTAGAGCCAATTAACTGCCTGTTAACTGGCAGTTTTGAGGCTTTTCCCCATTTTACACCTGCAATTGTGGGCTTCCAGGGTCAGCGAGGCGAGCAGTGGGTCTGCGGGGGTGAGAGGGGTCGAAATGTCAACTGTAGAGGTGAGTGATGGGTGCAAGTGTGGACAGGTAAGTATGAGAGGTGAATGTAAAGTGTGGGAAAAAGTTTCCTTACCTTTGCTTCTTTCTGCAGGCTTCAACCTTTGAGGGTCCGGAGGTGCCTCATCTCAACAGCAGAGATGACAGAATGGCTGCGGCATTCTCAGGTGCAGCAGCCATCTGCTTAGGAGAGGGGTCTTGGTGAGCCTTCTGTGCAAGGGCTCACCTTAGAACACAGATTGTCAGTATTTGACAGCTTCTCAAAGCTGTCAAACGCTGACAATTCATGTCAAAAAATTTGACAGATGAAGCATCATACGCTGACATCATCTGTCACTGGCTTTCCCTTAATTGGCAGGTAAGGGCGGGTTAACAAGGCCAATCAAGGGAAAATAGCGTGGGTTGGTCAGACGTCGCTAGGAGCGGGACTGAAACTCGGAAACCAGAAGTCCCGCCTCCAGCACGTCTCCATTGATAAAATCCAGCCCCAGGTGTGGTCTAATCAGGCCTTTGTACAGCTGCAGCATAACTTCTACCCCCTTGTATTCTAGTCCTCTAGAAGACCAGCATCCCATTAGCCTTTTTGATTATCAAATCTTACATCTTCAAAATGAATCCAAATTTATTTTTTCAGCCCTTATTTTTATTTGGATGAGCACTCATGGGATACGTTTTCAAGTGAATTGAGGGATGAGGCAGCTCAGAATGTCAACTGTGGCTCAGTTAGTAGCACACTCGCCTCCGAGTCAGAAGGTTGGGGACTTGAGCACATAAATCTAGGCTGACACTCCAGTGCAGTGCTGAGGGAGTGCTGCATTGTCGGAGGTGCCGTCCTTCGGATGAGACGTTAAACTGAGGCGCCATCTGCGCTCTCAGGTGGACGTAAAAGATCCCATGGCACTATTTCGAAGAGGAGTAGGGGAGTTATCCCCGGTGTCCTGGCCAATATTTATCCCTCAATCAACAGAACAAAAACAGGTTATATGGTCATTATCACATTGCTGTTTGTGGGAGCTTGCTGTGCGCAAATTGGCTGCCGCGTTACCCACATTACAACAGTGACTACACTCCAAAAATACTTCATTGGCTGTAACACGCTTTGAGATGTCCGGTGGTCGTGAAAGGCGCTATATAAATGTAAGTCTTTCTTTCTTTCTTTCAGTTTAATCAAAATTCAAAATGACCTTGCATGACTTGACCTAGAGCAATTTTTGGCAATGAACATTGATTGTGGAAGGCCCATCTGATCTGCTGAACCACGAGTAAAAGCCAGTCCATGTCCAGTGGTCCCAATTCATCACAATGTGCAAACTATTGATACTACATACCACACTGTACAAACCATTAATGCCAACACATTTCACTGTGCAAACTATTGATGCTAACTCATGGGCAGCAAGAGTGGAAACAACACCACTCTGCACTTGCTAGCTTAATTATGGAGGCTAGAAGGTCTAATTATGGAGGCATTGTACCTCAGTACTTTGTCTTATGTTCACAGCATTTTGTTCTCTTACTAGCAAACCCGGGTTTGTAACCCATATTATTTACATTTAGCCGACTGAGACCTGTGTTTGCTAATGTATTTGCATCAGTAGAATATAGCTGCCAATCATCCATGTTTGGAACAAATATCAGAGTTACTGGCTGCCAGCCACACTGCACATATGGAGGTCGCAAAACAGCTGATTTCAGCGCTGGCTGGATCTGCCCCATGTGGTTCATCTCTTCTGTAGAAGAAGCAGCTGATCAAGTTTACAGTCAAACGATAGCAAAATACTGTTTCTCTCTCCACGGATGCTGCCCTGGCCTGCTGAGTTTTTCCAGTGTTTTCTGTTGTTTTGACAGTCAAACTCCTGGTTCATGATTCTGGCTGTTCCGCAAAGATACAGCTCATCCTCCGGCCCCCTGCCGCCGCCAATGTGGTCGGAAGTCAGTTCACTCAAAGGTGTCTCATTCCCTCGCACTGCAAGCACAACTTTCCACCCCGCTATGTTCTTAGCCTAAGTGCTCCCCATTCACTCTGGGTGACATGTAGCCCTTCCTACAGTGCAATGAACTGGGATAGTGGAGCAGCAGCAATCAACTTGCTGCAGTTGTTGCAGGCGGGAGCCAAGCTTTCACGATGGTGGGAAGGAGCAGGTCCTGGCGCAACGACTGGGCAGGCAGAAGGCTGGGCCAGTTCTACAAGAACATTTTCATTTATTACAGGCTCATCCATCCACTGTAGATCCTGGGGCTTTCAACATAAATTAATGCTTTTTGTTAAAATTGATACAAATTCTCTCAATAGCCCAGAGGATGGGTTACATTTGGTCCCCATCTCTAACTCCCAATACTACAGCAGGGAGCTTACAACTCCTGATGACATGTTCCTTGAGAGTTATGCTGGAAGGAAACACCATCTCATAAGATAGGGATAGAGGGGGGTTGACAACATCACATACCTTGCTATGAAATGAGCATTTTATAAGAGCTCTTCTGATGTCCTGTGTAACATTACTGCCTCAACCAATACTGTTGTGTATGTACCTTTAAGAGAATAACTGGTCTCAGACTGCAATACCGGCAGTGACCACCCCTGTATAAAAGGCGCTAGAGAGCCTCTGTTGGTTAGATTCGTTTATGCCTTCCACCAGTAAAGATCATTTTGTTTTCTCTCCTGCTAGTCCGTGTCTCAATCATTCACGGACTTAACACTGGCGACGAGGTAGAAAGAACTTACCTGCAACTCAGCAGCAGCCCTGACGACGTTGAAGGTCGGAAGGAAAAAAAAGAGTCCATTGAAACTCAAGGAACGGGCGTCGACCGTCAATCATCAGGTTCAAGGCTTTGCAGGAGCGACTTTCCAGAGCCAGGCTGGGTTCCTCGGTCCGTGGTTTCCCAGCTAATCGGGCTGGTGGCAGGTAGTGCTCTAATCCCTCCTGGGCTGCAACGGGGCCGGGCAGCGAGTCGGGAAGCAAGGAGAGAGAGAGAGGGTGGAGCACACAGGGCGCGGCCGGTGTTTCGAAGCTGGGCAGCGTTCGGACCTCAGAAGAGGGAGGGAAGTGTCCCAGAGGGTCCGCTCCACGACGGGAAAATAATAAAAGAAAAAGAATACGCGCAAGAAACCGTGGAAAGCAGCGCTAACAACAGCGGGGAAGAAGGAAAAGCGTGGGAGGTGCCATTTTGTTAAATCGGGGAAGAAGGCAAAGCGCGGGAGGCGCCATTTTAGATTTGCAAGATGCCGAAGACTGGCTGTATCACTGCTTTTGATAATACATTAGAGGACTGGACCACGTATGTGGAAAGAGTCGAGGTATATTTCTAGGCAAATGAAATAGCGGAGGGGAAAAAGGCATCAATATTACTAAACTTAATGGGCGCTAGAACGTACGGCCTATTGCGGGATCTGATTACTCCAGCCAAACCGAAGGCGAAGAGTTTTAACGAAATTGTTGCTGTTCTACAGGAGCACTTAAACCCTGCACCGCTGTTGATAGCAGAAAGACTTAAATTCCACAGGAGAACTCAGCACAAAGATGAGAGCAATGCTGAGTATCTTACGGAACTACGCAAGCTATCAAAGCACTGCCAGTTCGGAGCAGGACTGGCAGATACCCTACGGGACAAATTTGTCTGTGGACTCCTGAGTGAAGGAACACAGAAGAAGTTACTCGCAGAAAAAGAGCTGACACTAGATAAGGCTTTCAGCGTGGCAGTATCGTATGAAGCAGCAGCCAGGGGAGCTGCAGAAATTCAACAAAAACCACAGGAATACGGCACCAACGAAATGACACGGGGATTTGCTAAATGTTATCGCTGCGGCAGAACTAACCATGACCAGAAGGACTGCTGGTCCAAAGACAAAATATGCAGACAATGCGGGAAGATTGGACACATTGCACGAGTTTGTAGGTCTGGGAAGAAGACCAGCGACAACAAAAAGGCTACTAAGGAACCGTACAAGAAAGTACAAAAGATGACGGACAGTAGTTCCAAAGACCGGATGAGCGATAGTGAATCCGAGAACAGGAGATTAAGCTGTCTCAAACTTTACAATGTAATCGCAAAAGAGGATCACTGAACCATTTGGGTCACCCTCACGATAGCAGGGTCCCAAGTTAAAATGGAATTGGATACAGGATCAGCGCTAACCGTCATGAATCGACGAGACTATGAGCAGCTATTTTCACACATACCCTTGAGACATCCATCGTCTTGACGACGTATACGGGGCAAAAAGTATACCCCAGAGGAAAAATAAGGGTGCCTGTCGAATACAATGGCAAGAAAATACGGAAATTGTATCTCTACATACTGCCAAATGGTGGACCACCGTTATTGGGACGGGAATGGATCAGGAAGATAAACTTAGATTGGCATTCCATTCATGCAATGACGGTGGATGGTAAAAAAGATGAAGACGTCACTCCTGGACGATTGTCAACAATCTTAGCTAACGCCAAAGAGGTATTTCAACAAGAACTGGGCACGCTTAAAGGCGTAACCGCCTCGTTAAAAATAGAAGAGAATGCAGTTCCCAAGTTTTTCAAAGCGAGACCGGTACCATATGCAATTCGTCCAGCCGTCGAGGCAGAGCTGGAGAATCTGGAGAAGGCGGGCGTGTTGTCTAAGGTCGACTGGAGCGAGTGGGCGACACCCATCGTTCCTGTCATGAAAAAAACGTTAAGCAATAAGTCCGGAGAGCCAAGGAAGATTCGCATCTGTGGGGATTTCAAGGTGACGGTGAACCCTGTCCTTCACACAGTACAATATCCTCTTCCAAGGATAGAAGACATCTTCGCCTCACTGTCTGGAGGGAAGCGTTTTACAAAAATTGACATAGCACAAGCATATTTGCAGATGGAGGTTGAAGAGTCCTCTGGGAAGTATCTCACGATAAACACTCACAAAGGTCTTTACCAATATCATCGATTGGTATTCGGAGTAGCATCAGCTCCGGCGATATGACAAAGAGCGATGGAACAAGTCCTGCAAGGGATTCTGGGGACTCAGTGTTACTTGGACGACATCCTTGTAACAGGTGAAGATAACAGTGAACACCTTAACAACCTAGAACAGGTGCTCACTAGACTATGGGAACATGGGCTGTGAGCCAACCGCCCCAAGTGCGAATTTTTTAAGAAACAGATATCGTATTGTGGCCACGTGATTGATGAAGAGGGGTTACATAAGTCCCCTGACAAAATTGAAGCGGTTGTTAAGGCCCCAGAGCCTGAAAATGTGTCGCAACTGAGGTCATTCCTCGGGTTGGTGAATTACTATCATAAGTTTTTGCCGAATTTGTCGACAATTCTGCATCCACTGAACGGGGGTAGCATGGAAATGGAGCGATGATTGTAAACGTGCTTTTCAGAAGAGTAAGGACTCAATCACTTCGAAGGAAGTATTGGCTCACTACAACCCAGCACTGCCAATCAGGCTGGCGTGTGATGCGTCTCCCTACGGCATTGGGGCGGTACTGTCACATAAATTCCTTGATGGTTTGGAGAGGCCAATAGCTTTTGCGTCACGCTCGTTAACTTCTGCCGAGCGTAACTACGCCCAGATTGACAGAGAGGCCCTCAGCCTAGTGTGGGGGGGTGAAGAAGTTCAATCACTATCTGCACGGTCAAAAATTTACTCTACTAACCGATCATCAACCTCTTGTCTCCATTTTCAACCCTCAGAAGGGCGTACCGATAATGACAGCACAACGGCTGCAGAGATGGTCCCTTTTCCTAGGGGCACACCAATATGACATCGAGTACAGGGGAACTAAACAGCATGGAAATGCTGATGGATTGTCACGTCTACCGTTGCCGACGGTGGAAGAAGAAGACCTTGCAGTGGATCCAATGGAGTTATTCCACTCGACCATAGTCGAATGTCTCCCTGTGACGAATGCAAACATAGAAAAGGAAACACGGAATGACCCGACACTATCACGGGTCTATGATTTAACGGTGAAGGGATGGCCAGCACATGGCGAACCACTGCTGCCAGCATTTTCGTCAAGAAGAGAACAGCTGTCAGTGTGCAGAGGAACCTTGATGTGTGGATCCAGAGTAGTAATTCCACCTAAGTTGACGGATAGAGTGCTCAATGAGCTTCATGAGGGTCAGCTGGGTGGGGTAAAAATGAAGAGCTTAGCCAGAGCATTTGTGTGGTGGCCGGGAATCGATAGAGAAATCGAAGAGATGACCAAGAGCTGTGCAGGATGCCAGGAGGTCCAAAACGCCCCACCACAAGCTCCTCTGCATCCATGGGAGTGGCCCTCATCTCCATGGCAAAGGGTGCACATTGATTTTGCTGGTCCCTTCATGGACTCGATGTTTTTAATTGCGGTGGATGCACATTCAAAGTGGCCAGAGGTAATAAAAATGTCCTCAACCACCACGGAAAAAACTATCGCAGTTTTACGAACCATATTCGCCAGGAATGGGCTGCCTGAACAGATTTGCTCTGACAATGGACCACAGTTTGTGTCTGAAGAGTTCCGGAGGTTCTTAAAGAACAATGGTGTTAAGCATTACACATCTGCCCCATATCATCCAGCCACTAGTGGATTGGCCGAGAGGTTTGTCCAAACATTCAAGAAGGCTATCAAGGCAATGTGTAATGAAGATATACCCCTACAACACAAGGTGGACAACTTCTTGTTTGCCTACCGGAATGCGACACATGCGGTTACCAACCAAACTCCAGTCATGATTTTCTTCAATCGAAGACTACGATGCCGCTTGGATTTGGTTAAGCCAAACGTCCGAAGAGATGTGGAGAACAGGCAGTTTCAGAATATGAATGAAAGGCCGACCAGGAGTTTTAAGATAGGTCAACCAGTTTTGGCCCGGGACTACCGCACTGAGAAATGGCAGCCAGGAACGATTTGTACATGACAAGGACCTCTCATGTATACCGTGGACGTTGGGGAGAGCATTGTAAGACGCCATGCTGACCAGATTCTAGAGTCACTGGAAAACGTCAACTCCACACCACGATCTGATACACCTGGTAATGAAATCGACGTTCCAATTGCAGCTACCGCAGAACCGGTAATATTGGAAGCAGATGAACCAAACGACGACATTGATGCCGACTCAACATTGCCAGAAGAACCTGATACTCCAAAGAGGTGTTATCC
Source organism: Somniosus microcephalus (assembly GCF_052327205.1). Lineage (NCBI taxonomy): Eukaryota > Metazoa > Chordata > Chondrichthyes > Squaliformes > Somniosidae > Somniosus > Somniosus microcephalus. The sequence goes on along the minus strand of NC_140999.1, from coordinate 56,822,729 downwards.
AGACAGAATCAGGAAGCCTCCTCAAAGACTGAACTTATAATTGCTTAAACTTAACCAATGTATCTAGCAACAGTAATTGTGATTGTAATTCATTATCATTAGTGTTAAATGAATGTTATGTACTGTTTATCTAAAAGGGGAGGAATTGTTGTGTATGTACCTTTAAGAGAATAACTGGTCTCAGACTGCAATACCGGCAGTGACCACCCCTGTATAAAAGGCGCTAGAGAGCCTCTGTTGGTTAGATTCGTTTATGCCTTCCACCAGTAAAGATCGTTTTGTTTTCTCTCCTGCTAGTCCATGTCTCAATCATTCACGGACTTAACAAATACCACCATGAACAGATTAACTGGTCATTCACCTTGTTGTTTGCAGAATCTTGATCTTGGTGTGTACAATATGGCTGCCATCTTTGTCCACATAACAACAGCCACTGCATTATCAATAGCTCATTGTCTGTCAAACACCGATGTGATAAAGATATTATACCATTGCAGGTCTGTCTTTTGTTTTGCATTATTCATCCACAATAATAAATTGTAATTGAGCTTATTGGGAACCAGGGCACAGTATTCAGATTTCCTTTCACATCATGCTTCAGGTTCAACACTGGACAGGCCTTAGCTACAGCTCCAAAATCCAGCTGCCTGTATCCTGTCCCACACTAAATCCTGCATGGCCTCTCGTCGTCATTGATCTAGCACATCCAATCGGGCAATAGAAAACTCCCTGGCATACTCAATATGACAGTGCAAAGGTCTTGGGACACTTAATATTCACCCAAAACAGCAGCAGTAAATTCAGTATGGAAGATGGAAAGGTTATTGTACATTTGACATACGGCTGGTTACAATTCAAACCAAATAAAACATGAAAATAATAAATTTGCAGGGGTCAAGGATGAAAACAAATTGAACAACAGGAAACATCAAAATTCAAGTCATGATCCCACCCATTCCACTTCCTCACCCTTGTCCCTTGTCCCACCTCTTGCCCTGTCCTCATGGCTCATGACACCCTTGTGCTAACCATGGACAGAAGCAATGTACAGGTACAGAAGAATTATTATTCAACATACCACTAGGATCTTTAAGAAACACATCAGATGTCTCAACTGATCAGGAGCGCATTTCAATACAGTTCTCACAGCAATAATTACAATCTGCTGCATGCACCATAAAACTTTGCCTGCAGAGAGTTGTGGCTATGCAGGCAGAAGAACAGGATGGTGAAGCATTGGCAGAGCAAAAGGGTGAAAGTAACAATGAAGAATTAGCTGCCAACCAGGAAGATTGGCAAGCCAGGAGTTAATTCAAGATGTTGGCCTAGAAATTCAGTGCCCTTAGCGCCGATTTTGCGGCGCTAGAGGGCCTAGCGCTGCAATTGGCGCCGGCGCCGAAATTGCCTGGGGCCCTTCCGCCGCGGTAGACCGGTAGCGCTGCGCCGGCACCGATGACGTCATCGGTGTGCGCAGCGTCCCGGTTGCCATGCCGACGGGCCCCAGCGCCGAAATTCAGTTGCGGCCGCCTCGCCCGTGGCAGCCGCAACTAAGACTCTGGCAACAGAGTCTTACATGACTTTGCGCCGGCGCATTAAAGGCCCCGCGGCGGCCGGCCGCTTTCCCGCCGGCCGCCTGGCCGCAGCTCCCTCCCCGGACTTCCCCACCCCCCCCCCCCGGAACAGAAGCAAGCCCGGCACTTGTCCGAGGTGCCGGGCTCATTTTTACAATGATTTTCGCGGGCCGCGGCCGGGTGCAGGCAGCTCCTCCTTAAGGGAAGGAGGCCTGCACTTCCCGAACCTGCCGCACCGCAGCGGGTGCCGCAGCGCCGGAATAGCGCTGATATTCAGCGCGTAGCGCCAGTTTTCAGGCGCAAACAGCTCTCAGCAGCGCCGGCAGCCGTTTGGGCGCAGAACTATTGAATTTTTGGCCCGCCCAGCGCGACTTAGCTCCGGCACTAACTTCCGGCGCTAAAGCCGTCGCTGCGCCAAAACCCAATTTCTAGGCCGTTATTTCTTAAATCTATGATTTGTACTTGAAAAATAGCTGTTCCCAGCCCACCACCTTCAGTTCTTTTTGCTCCGTTCCAATCTCAGCACAATGTTCATTAATCCCTTGTGCTGTGTGTGAATATTGCTAGTGTGGCTTGCAACAGCGTTTCCTCGGGCTGCTGCTGCTTTATTTTAACATGTGATACCTACTATTCCTTCTAAGTGATACCCTGTGGAAGGGGAAAAATGCTGGCTAGCTGCAAGGTTTCACTGACAGCCCGGTGAACCTCAACCTCCTTATACTGTGCATCGCTAAAGCCCTGCATTTCAGTCAGTCACATCTGATACTTTTTGCTTGCTTTCTGGCACATCTACTGTCAAGTTTGCAGGGATGCTTAATGGGCCAGATGAGGTGTTGCTTTGACAGCCTGCCTCCTAATACATTCTTACTCCAGCCGTACCCCTATTGCTCACTCTGTGACCACTGATCTCTCTGGGAGCAGAACTTTGGGTGGTTATGAGGTTTGTAAATCCCTATCTCAAGGCAATGTCCTAGCATGTTCAAGATTTGAGCCTATAGCAGCGCAGAATTCATGAAAGATGCTCCCGCTGTGCCTATGACCTGTGTTATTGAGGCCCCTGTTGCAGATGACACTGAACCTGTCACTCGCTCCATGGTACGCTGCAGTGCTAAGAACTTACCACCCAAGACTGCGCAGATTCAGCTAGTAAACTTCTCCATACTTCTTCCCAGAACTCAATGTTTTCTTGAATGAACACAAATGACTCAGACAATTCTGGTCAGACAGTAACCTCCATCTACAACCAAGCCCTGTGAAGTCCGAGTCCCGAGACACTGCAGCAGAGGCTGGAACCATGCTGGAACTCCAGCCCTGAGCAATCAACACCAAGGGCAGCAAGCGCATGGGAACACCACCACCTCCAAGTTCCCCTCCAAGTCACACAGCATCCCGACTTGAAAGTATATTACCATTCCTTCATCGTGGCTGGGTCAAAATCCTGGAACACTGTGGAAGTATCTTCACCACACGGACTGCAGCGGTTCAAGAAGGCTGCTCACTACCACCTTCTCAAGGGCAATTAGGGATGAGCAATAAATGCTGGCCAGTGACACCCAGATCCCATGAACGAATTTTTAAAAACTTACTCCTCATGCTGTGCTACTTCCTCAAACTCACAATTTAGTGTGCAGTTGTGCTGGTACTTGGTATTGGTGATGCAGGGTATTGAGGTACTCACTTGTTCAGGGACACTTGCTGTGACTGCAGTCCATTATTCCAAGAGAACAAAATGTCAAAATACTGTCGCTAATACCCACTTTTCGCACTACTTTCATTCTTTCATTCCATGAGACTATGTGTGAACCTATTCCATTGTAACAGCCTGTCTGACAGCTACTCAGTAGGACAATATGGCATTAAATGAACATTATGGTCTTGACACTAAGCTCAGAGGAAGTGGTTGGCATCACCATGCCCCATTCCCTTAATTCTGTCATGACCAATCAGTTCAAGGATGGCCTTTCTGAAAGCAGTCAATGGCCTGAATTGCTTTGGGCCACTTCCCGTACATGTCTGTCTGTGATTAGAGGTTAGTGGGTCCTGCAAACAGGAGAAAAGTATGGAGATATTGAAAATTCATAAAGCCAGTGACAACATCATACAGTGGCACAGCTTCAGGAGCACATTCCATGCTACCAAATGAGGATGCATATTCCTAAGTGAAGCCCCTTAAAGAATTGTTGCTGTGCTCGCAGATGCATTTCTTAATTGTAACTGCACAATTCATGGACAGATTTTTATTAGGTGAAAGGTATCAAGGGACATGGAGCAAAGGTAGGTAAATGGAGTTTAACAGAATGGCGGAACAGGCTCGAGGGGTTGAATGGTCTACTCATGTTCTGATGTTCCTTGCCATAGCTCTATTATGGCAGGATCCTATCCAGGTAACCTGGTCTTACTTGCTTACCATCTTCCAGCATTTAAAGATTAAACTGTCAGTAGAAAGGACTTTTTTGCATGTGTACTTAAGGTGCTTGCCAGGTAGAGCACAATCGGTGCCCTACTTCAACAGATTACTTGCAGTCTAACATATTTTCTTAATGTCTTTCCAGCTCCTAGGACACTGCATTCACCCTTTCTCCCACACCCTCCAACTTTGGGCAGTGGCCATCAGTCTCATGCTCTGCATCCCTGCTCTGCCGGACTCCTTCCAGTAGGCCTCCAGTGCTAGTCAGTAAACCTGCCATTCCTTGCTCTACTGCACTCTTTTCCTCAGCAATATTGCTGTAATAACAGAGGCCTTAGTCTCCCCAGTCCTGGGAAAGTGCTCCTTATTGAAGTTCAGCTAACTATCAGGATTATTGTTACTCCTATTCACTGTTTCAGGGTTAAAGTGCAGGTTTTAGCATCAGTAAAATCAGGTGTTAAGCAGCTTTCTTTGCAACTTTCAATAACCCAGAGTAACGTTCAATGAAGACTTCAATAGTGCACCAACAGCAATAGCTAGGCTTAGGTGATTCTGGAAAGAGAATGAGTTGAAGGATATAGTGAGAAGGTGGGTGGGGAGAGGAGAACAGATGATGAGGTGGGTGGAGAAAGCACTGAAGGATATATAGTGAGAAGGTGGGTGGGGAGAGGATAGTAAGTTTTGAAGGATATGCTAGGGTGGGGGTGGAGGGGACAGTGTTGAGATCAATCAATAAAGAAACTCTGGCCTTTTCCTACTAAAAATTCTTCTATCATTCACTTCAGGCACAGATTTGGTTCTCTGTCCTCCTAATCCAAATTTTTTTTTAAATGACTTGCTCCATTTCCCCTTTCCTCTAGTATTCCCAGTCAAAGTACCCCAGGCACCCACCTTTACTTTACTAGTGGTGTTGGTGGTCGGTGGAGATGAAAGCTTTTGGCCTAAAGTGGGCCTGTATGACACTGTTTCAGTGGCGTGAATTCCAGGAACCTTAGGAAGTGGAGTGCCGACTATAACTGGTGGCCCTACATAAAAGAAGATTCAGCTGAGTGGCACTTCACAAGGGAGTAGCTAAAATAAGTGTAGGCTTTCAACGCAGTGGATTGTATCAATGTTCAGCTGCAATAAGTATCGACCTTATCAAAATGTATTTTTGAAAGTCGGAACCATTTATTAACTTGCAGGAAATGCAGCTGCTGTGGGGTGTGATGGTGTTAGTAGTCATGGTAACAGTGAAAGTGGCAATCAAATGGTAGTTCTAATGCTCATGGCAGTGAATGCCTCTTCCACAATTGGTGACTTTGATGCTTTCTTGTTGCCCTCTTCTATAGTGGATGGTTGAGGTGGTGGGAGAACTAGTTGGGAGATATGGCAGTACAGCAGCCACAATCTGTTCTACCACCTGCCTGCTCCTCCCTGCAAGGGGTGGCAGGGGTTGTCATCTGTTTGTATCTACCTCCTTTTTGTGTTAAAATAAGAACTTTTAGGAACACAAAGGTTTTAGACTCAACAAGACCATCACATTCTTGCAGTCCACCTTGCCACCATATTTCTTCTCTCTCTTTCACATGTTGATCTGCCTGCGTGATGAAAGATTTCCTGATCTCAGTCCTAAATTGAACTTTTCCTAGTCATAACCTGTGTCCCTTTGTTCTACTCTTGCAATAGAATTTAAGTATTATTGCTGAGTTACTTTTTTCAATCCCTTAACTATCTTGGATCCCTCGATAAGATCACCTCTCAGATACCTCCTTTCCAAGGCCTAAATTTATCCAGCCTTTCTTCCCAACTCAGACTTTTGACACTAGAGATTAACCTTGTGGCTCTTCTCTGCACTGTTTCCAGTGCTTGAATGTCTCTCATGTCTCGGTGTGGGAGAAAACGTATTAAACATTAAGGCATGCTGGGATACTTGACCACTTTACTAATTGAACAAAGTACACTAAACTAGTTAAAACTAAAAGAACTGCTGACTGCCATAATGAAGTCAAGCTGACCTTTTGGCTTAGGACATCTGGTGATAAAATGTGAACATGTTAATCTGTTTCTTGAAATGTAATGTAAGCTAATCACCTGAAGTTGTTTACCTTGCTGTATAACTATGAGTGCTGTACATTAGTAATTTAGAGTGCTGGTGAGCAGTAGGGACTGCTGCAGACTCTCCGTGATATCACGTAATAAATTCCTAAAGCGAACCTCGAAGTCTCCGTCTGATAGTTAATTTCCTCAACAGAATTTGGCGTAGTCGGCAGGATCCCTAACAACGGGTTCTAAAAGAACTAAGAAGGTATAGCGTCGACCTTGTATATCACTTGGCCCACTTAGGCTCCAATTAGACAAAGGAAATTTAAAAAGGGACTCTCCTAAAAATAAAAGGAAAGTGCCCGGTGCCTCCCAGCTGAAAGGGGGAGAGCACCTAGCGCGTCCCAGCTGAAAGGGGGACGGCGCGCGGTTGCCTAGTTATCCGGCCGGTGACTCATGCTGAGCCAAGAAGCCCGTCAGGCTGAGGCAAGACTGCTGAGAAGAGAGAAAAGACTATGGCACCGAATTAAGTAGCTACAAAGAGAATAAAGGGTTGACTTCAGGATTCGCGGACGGAAAAACCGGTGAGCGCTCATTGTATTTTGTGTATATAAAATAACCCGCGGTTGTATAACCAGTAAGTTTAAAACTAAGTTACAGGAGTAAGGAGAAGATGGGAAATAACGGCAGTCGAGCGGATTCGTCCGAGCCTGCCAAGAAAGGAGCCCGAGGCAAGGTAGAACAGGAGGCTGCAAATGGTAAAATCAAGATATGTAAAAGAACGAATGACAGAATAAAAAAGCTCGTGCAACATCGAAAAAAGGTAGGAGATCCCATCGTTCCACCGGGTTCGCCAGCCGATACTGTAATAAAAGAAACAGGAGACGATCGGTATGCGGTAACTTTTAGTAGTGATCTGTATGGATGGTCGGGTGGAGATTGGCCTTATGGGGGAAGTTTTAAAATACCTTTAATAAAAGAATGGGAAGAAATTACTAGAAATGAAGGAGGGGATCCTGAGTGGGACACCCCCTATATGTTATGGTGCTTTGCTAGGTGGATGGAAGTAGCAAAAAGACACCAACCCCCAAAGAAGAAGGGGAAACAGGAAGAGGCAGAGGCTAGTCAGAAAAAGGAAGAGGTGCTGCCTAAGGCTCCTGTTGTGGGAATGTATCCCCGAACCCCAGCGGGAGATCCGGTTGAGATGGGGGAAGAGTTAAATAATTTACTAATGATAGCGGCTGCTCTAAGACAGCAACCGGCACGATTTCCGGCGCCGCCTCCATACAATCCACCCCCACCCGCAGATGAACCCGTAATTGAACCTCCTCCTCCAGCAGAGGCACTCGGAGCAGGAGCTGCTGCACTGCCTGGTAGTAATGTACAGGACCTACCCTCACGTAACGGACCTACAACTAGGTCACAAACAAAAGAAACAGCCCCTAGAGACAGAGGCGCGCTCGAACCTGACACTACTACCCATCAACTTCCTTGAGTCATGATAGGAGAGGTGGCAGTGTTAAAACCGTGGTCCCCAGCGGAAGCTAGAGCTATGATAGCCGAGGCACCAGGCCCCTTAAAGAAGCCCACTGCCTTTCATAATTGGCTAGAACAAATATGTACCATTTACAGCCTTCTTCCTGGGGATGTGCTAATGCTGCTAAAATGTGCGTATGGGTCCTCATGGTCGACCCTAAGGGACGGATTTGCTGTTCCCCCGGGAGAAAATGGAGATTGGCGACAAGATGATGTACAACTGGACCAGGGAAATGAGTCTTTTGCTCACTGGTTAGAACATAGAGGTAAAGAGGCTATAATGAGGAGCCAAGAAGCATAGTGACATAGGAGAAGTTACTCGATGTCTGCAAAGAAAGGAGGAGACAATTCCTGATTTTGTAGCTTGATTTAAAAGCAAGTGGGAGGAACATGCGGGAGTTCCGTCAGCAGACAATGGACCTTTGGCAGTACAAACACTGCTAAACTGCATGTTACCCTTTCAAGCTCAAGCCTTTAAAATGATTAATCTAAATTGGCAGACTCAGCCCTGGGTGGACGTAGTCACTGCTCTGGTAAATATGGATAGGGAAGGACTCTTTACTCAGTCGAAAGAGCAAAAGCCAAAAACAGCGGGGCACTATTTCCAACAGAATAGAAGAGGATTTGCAGGAAGAGGAGGTTATGGTAGAGGCAGAGGAAGGGGAAGAGGACAATGGCAAATGAGAGATAGATCACAGGATGAATGTAGGAACTGTGGGAAAAGAGGACATTGGGCTAGAGATTGCCGATGCCCCCCAAGGCCACAGCAGGGATACGCCCAACAAGGAGGGTATCCAGCTCCAGGGGCAGAAGGAACTTCCTTTTCTTTCAGTAACCCTAATCCATCCGCATAGGGGTGCCACGGAGAAGCGGTGGTACAGGCGGCTGTGATCAGATTGTCCAAATCCATGAGAGAACAGCCTATGGCTACAGTTAAAATAGGAAATAGCCATTTGGACCTTCTGGTCGATACCGGTGCAACAATGTCCTCTGTACCCCCCTCCGTGGGTATACCCGCCAGTCAATTTAACGTTGTAAGCATGGGAGTAGCCGGTATCCCTATGTTAGAACCCCTCTCCAAACCTACCGAAATTCAAGTGCACGGGCAATCCGTCACAGACACCCTCATAATTTCTCAGACCGCCCCTCTCCCTATGTTGGGAAGACAGGCTTTATGTAAATTGGGAGCAGTTATATACTGCACTCGAGACGGCATGTTCATGGAACTGCCTCAAATACAAACTCATCAGCTAATGAATTTAATGATAGAGGAAAAGCAAGTAGAAGGAGCCCCCATTTTGTACTGCTGGCAGCTGAATAGCAATCCTTATGGCCAATTGGTAAAAAATGTATACCAAGCCTTGCAGGAATTGGAAGATCCTCAGGGGCAGTATTTACAATATCTAATTGAAACCAGTAGAGAAAAGAAACGGACCCATTGTACGGCATGGTACACGCATAAAGAAACACCCAATTATCAAGAATTGGTTTGCTCATACCTAAACCAGCCAGAATTGCTGCAGATTTCACTTTATTTATTCTTTGGAGATAAAGGCCTGGGAATGTTGGTTCACCTTACACACGAACAAAAAGAAAGATTTAGGATGCATCACACATCCGAACCCCACCTGACTATAGCAGTCAGAGCCCCGGCTAAGGCGAAGGAAGTGGGGGAGATGATAAAAGGAATACAACACCACAAGCCAGTCTATTCCATCACGTTGCCAATTCAAGCTGGAAAGGTGGAGATAGAATTCTTTAATGAAACAGAGGGAAAAATTCGCTGGTTAAGAAAAGAATGGGATACTATTTTTGAAAGACAGCAGCCCCCTAAGGAAAATCTGCAATTGTTACCATGGGCATTGACTAAAGTACCTTCTGAATTATGGGCAAAGTACAAGAATCATGTGGGAAAGGTGCATTCGGCACCTGAACATAGGGTCCAGCTACAGAAGAATGCTGTTTTGCCCTGTCTAAAGCAGTACCGCCTGGCCCCAGAGGCCGAGGAAGGAATAGCAGCGGTAATACATTCTTTACTGCAGCAAGGGGTTTTAGTCAAAACACAGAGCCCCTGCAATACTCCTATTTTGCCCATCCCGAAAGTAGGAAGACCAAATGACTGGCGTTTTGTGCAAGATCTCCGGGCGATCAATAAAATAGTCATTCCCATTGCTCCCTTGGTGCCAGATACCAACATCATCCTCTCCTCTATACCAGCTGATGCAACTACCTTTTCGGTTATCGATTTGTGTTCTGCTTTCTTCTCCATACCACTGCATAAGGACAGTCAATATCTGTGTGGTAAACCACTGTATTGTATATTGCCACCTCTGGGTGGCGCTGTGTATGGAGGCATGCCTCAGCTGACTCCACCCACCACTGTGTGGGTTTCGTTCAGACTTGTTCAGTCACTCACGAAGAAGCATGGTCTCTTCTTAGCTAATAAAAGCCTTATTCATCTCTTCTTTCGACTCATCATCTCTTCTTCGACTCATCACCTTTTATGAAGTAATTGATAAGCGTATCAATTTTATTAGCTAAAAGTTAAATGGCGACACCTGAGGAGCAACAACAGCAACGGATACAGCAGACATTGCTGAGAGCCCTCAGACCACCACGCCTGGACCTCGACCCTCAAGATGTGGGTGCATCAGCCAAGTTTGAACACTGGCTGAGCTGCTTTGAATCCTTCCTCGCAATCTCACAGGTTACAGAGGAGGATCACAAACTGAAAATTTTGACCGCCCAGGTGAGCCATCAAGTATATATGCTAATCCGGGACTCTAATACGTACGTGGCGGCCCTCGAGCTACTAAAAGGGCAATATACGCGCCCAGTGAACACAATTTACGCCCGACACCTCTTGGGATCCCGCAGGCAGCAACCGGGAGAATCGGTAGGGGCATTTGCACGGGCGCTACTGGCACTCTGCAGAGACTGCGATTGTAAAGCGGTAACGGCTGTGGAGCACGCGCAGGGACTCGCCTGTGATGCCTTCATCAGGGGCCTCCAGTCAGACCACACCCGGCAGAGACTGCTAGAAAGCAAGGAACCCGACCTGAAGACGGCCATTGCCCTTGCGCTCTCGTTAGAGGAGGCCCACCGAAACCTCGAGGCATACCCCCGTAACGGCGCCGAGACATGGCAATCGAAACCGTGGGACACGGGACCGCCGCCCCCGGCACCAACCGCTGCAGCGACCCAACCGAGACAGCAGCCTCCGGTAAGAACTGCTTCGATGCCCAGTAACCAGGCCCAAAAATGCTATTTCTGTGGCCAGTTAAAACATCCCAGAGCGCACTGCCCAGCTAAGACAGCTACCTGCTCGGGCTGCGGGAAGAAAGGCCATTACGCTAACGCCTGCAAGGGGAAGCCAGCCAGCAGCGCAGCGTGCGGGCCGTGGGAGCAGCCATCTTATCCGCCATTTTGTGTACCCCCGGCCGCATGGCATCCGCCGCCATCGTATCCAACGCACTCAACCGCCATTTCGTCACCGGAACCGACCACCGTCTCGGCGGATGACTATAGTGACTCACTAAGCCACATACTGGCCTCCGTGACGCTGGATCAAGGCCACCCTCACCATCTATCCAGCTCCATGATGGATATCGCGGTAAACGGCCGCGCCACCAGTTGCCTGATCGACAGCGGGAGCACAGAGAGTTTCGTCCACCCCGACACGGTACGTAGCCACTCCCTCACGATTCTGCCAACGCACCATCGCATTTCTATGGCGTCCAAGTCCCAGTCAATGGACATCAGCGGCTACTGTGTGGTGACCCTGTCAGTAGGGGGCACTGAATATCAAAAATTTAAACTGCTAGTCCTGCCCCGTCTTTGCGCTGCCGTCCTGCTAGGGTTGGATTTTCAGTGCCACCTTAAGAGTGTCACACTAGCATACGGTGGACCCCTCCCCCCACTCACAGTCTGCAACCAACAACTTTTAAATCGCCCGCTGCAAACCACCTGCAGCCTTTCCACATTAAAAGTCCCCCCCCCTCCCCTGTTCGCTAACCTCACCCGCGACTGTAAACCCATCGCTACCAAAAGCAGGCGGTACAGTGCCGGGGACAGAGCTTTTATCAGCTCTGAGGTGGAGCGGCTCTTGAAGGAGGGCATTATCGAAGGTAGCACTAGCCCCTGGCGAGCCCAGGTTGTAGTCGTTAAAACCACTGCAAAACGCCGCATGGTAATCGACTACAGCCAAACCATAAACCGGTACACCCAGCTGGACGCGTACCCCCTCCCTCGCATATCTGATATGGTCAATCAGATTGCGCAATACAAAGTATTCTCCACCATCGACCTTAAGTCAGCGTACCACCAGCTGCCCATCCGCCATGAGGACCGCCAGTATACTGCCTTCGAGGCAAACGGCCGCCTCTACCACTTCCTTAGGGTCCCCTTCGGCGTCACCAACGGGGTTTCGGTCTTCCAAAGGGAGATGGACCGAATGGTTGACCAGAACGCGCTGCGGGCAACCTTCCCCTATTTGGATAACGTCACCATCTGCGGCCACGACCAGCAGGACCACGACGTTAATCTAGCAAATTTCCTCCGTACGGCCCAACGGCTGAACCTAACGTACAATAAGGAAAAATGTATGTTTCACACCAAGCGCCTGGCCATCCTCGGCTGCGTGGTGGAGAACGGAGTCATCGGGCCCGACCCCGACAGAATGCGCCCCCGAATGGAGCTACCCCTTCCCCACTGCCAAAAAGCACTGAAGAGATGCCTGGGGTTTTTCTCCTACTACGCCCAGTGGGTGCCCCTCTATGCAGACAAAGCCAGGCCCCTCATCAAAGCCACCTCCTTCCCCCTGACACCAGAGGCGTGTGCAGCCTTCACTCTTATCAAGAACGATATCGCGAAGGCCGCAATGCACGCGGTGGATGAGTCCATCCCCTTCCAAGTGGAGAGCGATGCCTCCGACTTCGCCCTAGCCGCGACCCTTAACCAGGCGGGCAGACCCGTGGCCTTTTTCTCAAGGACCCTCCAGGGCCCCGAGACGAGACACTCCTCCGTCGAAAAGGAGGCCCAGGCTATTGTAGAAGCGGTGCGTCACTGGAGGCATTACCTGGCCGGGAAACGATTTACCCTGCTCACTGACCAGCGTTCAGTAGCTTTTATGTTTAATAATAAGCAGAGGGGTAAAATCAAGAACGACAAGATCTTGAGGTGGAGAATCGAACTCTCCACCTACAATTATGATATCTTGTATCGGCCAGGGAAACTCAATGAGCCCCCAGATGCCCTATCACGTGGTACATGCGGCAACGCACAGAGTGATAGGCTGCAGTCCCTCCACAATGACCTCTGCCACCCGGGGGTCACCAGGTTTTTCCATTTTATCAAATCCCGTAACCTGCCCTACTCCATCGAGGAGGTCAGGACCATGACCAAGAGCTGCCAAATCTGCGCCGAGTGCAAACCGCACTTCTATAGGCCGGACAGAGCAAGCCTGATCAAGGCCACCCACCCCTTCGAACGCCTGAGCGTCGATTTTAAAGGGCCCCTCCCCTCCGCTGACCGCAATGTGTACTTCCTCAACATAGTTGATGAGTACTCCCGTTTCCCCTTTGCCATCCCTTGCCCAGACATGACCAGTACCACGGTCATCAAGTGTCTGAATGACATCTTCGCTCTGTTCGGGTTCCCCAGCTATATATATAGCGACAGGGGCTCATCGTTCATGAGCGACGAACTTCGGCAGTACCTGCTAACAAGAGGTATCGCCACGAGCAGGACCACCAGTTACAACCCCCGGGGGAACGGCCAGGTGGAAAGGGAGAACGCGACGGTTTGGAAGGCAGTCCTCTTAGCACTAAAATCTAAGGGCCTTCCGACCTCCCGCTGGCAGGAGGTCCTCCCTGCAGCGCTTCACTCCATTCGGTCACTGCTTTGTACTGCCACTAATGCGACCCCTCATGAGAAAATGTTCGTTTTCCCCCGGAAGTCTACATCGGGAACCTCGCTACCGGCATGGTTGACTTCTCCTGGGCCCGTCCTACTGCGGAGGCACGTGAGGACGCATAAAACGGACCCCCTGGTCGAGCGGGTGCACCTCCTACACGCCAACCCCCAGTATGCCTGGGTGACATACCCAGACGGGCGGGAGGACACGGTCTCCATACGAGATCTCGCACCCTCGGGTACCCCTGAATTACCACCGTTATCCCCCTTACCACCGTTATCCCCCTTACCACTGTTATCCCCCACCACCCCTCCCAACCCAACCCCTGCAGACGGCATGCCAAAGCCCCAGGAATCTTCGCCAACCACCCAGACACCAGACCCGACGTCGGATGCTGCAACACCACCGCCGCCACCACGACGATCAGGACGTCAGACAAGGCCTCCTGATAGACTTAACTTGTAGTACCCTTCACCCCGCCGGACTTCACATTAAACAAGGGGTGAATGTGGTAAACCACTGTATTGTATATTGCCACCTCTGGGTGGCGCTGTGTATGGAGGCATGCCTCAGCTGACTCCACCCACCACTGTGTGGGTTTCGTTCAGACTTGTTCAGTCACTCACGAAGAAGCATGGTCTCTTCTTAGCTAATAAAAGCCTTATTCATCTCTTCTTTCGACTCATCATCTCTTCTTCGACTCATCACCTTTTATGAAGTAATTGATAAGCGTATCAATCTGTTTGCCTTTACTTATAAAAATCAGCAATATACCTGGACCAGGTTGCCCCAGGGGTATACTGAAAGTCCTGCGGTGTATGCGGCAGCGGTTAAAAATGACTTGGAGGAATGTCAGTTATCGGATCAGTCCACCTTAATCCAGTACGCAGATGACCTTTTGGTTGCCTCCCGAACGGGGCCCGACTGCCAAGAAGATACTATAAAATTGCTCCAGCATCTGGCTAGCAGGGGACACAGGGTGTCCTCCGAGAAGTTGCAGTTTTGCCAAACATCCGCCCAGTATTTGGGTTTTCAGTTAGAGTATGGACAGCGAAGATTGGGACTGGAAAGAATAAGAGCAGTGGATAAAGTGCTGATCCCGCGAACAAAGGACATTTTGTCGTTTCTGGGAATGGTGGGTTATTGTAGACAATGGATATATGACTACAGAGAAATGGATGCGGTCTTACGATCAGCTACGCTGCAGACAGAGCCCCCCATAGTCGAATGGACGCCAGAACGAGATAAGGCATTCAGTGATCTTAAAAAAAGCTATGGTCAGTGCTCCCGCGTTAGGACTACCTAAGTATAAGCCTTTTCAGTTATACGTCAATGAAAGAGAAGGCTTTGCAACAGGAGTACTGGCACAAGAACATGGGGGAGGAAAAAGGCCTGTAGCATATTACTCTGTAGCCTTACCAGCCGTAGTGAGAGGCATGCCAGCCTGCTTACGAGCCGTTGCTGCAACCGCCACAATAGTGGAAAAATCCATCCCTATTGTGCTTGATCACCCTTGTGTGGTAATTGTTCCCCACGCAGTGCTGCTATTATTAAATTCGGCAGCTACTCAGCACTTTACGGCGGCAAGAAGGACTGGGTATGAGATAATCCTCTTGTCACACTCTAATTATACCTACCAGCGATCACCAGCTGTCAACCCGGCGACCTTTGTGCCAATACCAACAGAACATCCAGGTGAACCAGAACACGATTGCTTGTTAACTGATGAAGCCACCACTACACCCAGGCCAGATTTGCTAAGCGATCCTATTGATAATCCTGACTTGATCCTCTTCACGGATGGTTCTTCGCGTCGACCCAGTGATGATCAACTATTAGCAGGTTATGCGGTGGTGACTCCTCATGAATTATTGGAAGCTTATGCGTTGCCACCTGGCACATCTGCACAAGCAGCTGATCTATATGCATTAACCAGAGCCTGTATTTGGCTAAAGATCAAAGCGTCAATATCTATACTGACTCCCGTTAAGCATTTGGGGTAGTGCATGATTTTGGACAATTATGGAAAAACAGAGGTTTTATTACATCCTCAGGAAAATCTATTAAGCATGCGCAAATGGTGTTAAATTTGTTGGAGGCTATTCAGTTGCCAAGTAAAATTGCAGTACTAAAATGTGGGGCCCATACCATGGCAGGTGATGAAGTCTCGTGTGGAAATAGGTTTGCTGATAGTGCGGCTAAAGAGGTCGCACTGAGGCAGGCCCCACAGCTTCAAGCCGCCAAAAATACCGTTAGTAACTTTCCTCCAGAAATTCCTAGTAGCATTGATGCTGATCTACTACGACAGGCCCAAAGTCAGGCAACAGTCCAAGAAAAACGTACTTGGAGTAAGGCAGGTTGCTATCAAGATCATGATATATGGATGCATCCTGATGGCCGAGTGGTTTGCCCACGAAGCTTGTTTTTGCCCCTGTCTAGCCTGGCACATGGACAGGCTCACATGGGCAAAGGAGGGATGGCACATGCATTGTCCCAACAATGGTATGCACCAGGAATAACGGTAACAATTGAAAAAGTTGCCAGAACGTGTTTAGTATGTCAGCAGAACAATAGAGGGAAATCGCCCGCAAATTTTGATCACCTACCCCAACCAGAGCTGCCCTTTGAGAATCTACAGGTAGATTTTGTACATATGCCCGCAGTAAAAGGATTTAAGTACATACTGGTAATAGTAGATATGTTCTCCAGATGGGTAGAGGCATACCCCACTAGGAGGGATGATGCCAGAACAGTAGTAAGCATTCTGCTAAAAGAAATAATACCTAGATTTGGAATACCTATGGGAATAAACAGTGACAGAGGAACTCATTTCACCAGCAAACTGATAAAAAACTTAACTGAAGCCCTTGGATTTCAATGGAAATTGCACATACCTTACCAGCCACAATCCTCAGGAATAGTGGAAAGAGTGAATGGGGAAATCAAGGCCGCCCTAACCAAAGTATGCCAGCAAAATGGGTTGCAATGGTCGGATGCCGTGCCAGTAGTAATGTATGCCCTGAGAAATCAGAAAAATAGAAACACAGGTCTGACACCACATGAGATCTTGATGGGCCGGCCTATGACAACAGGCACACGCCCACCCATGACTCCAGAGAAGGTGGCATTAATTTGGAATGATGAAAAATCATTAAAATATGCTCAGGCCATGTGTGAAACAGCAGGAAGAATACATGAGAAAGTGAGACAGGCCCAGACGCGCCCCACAGAAGGAAACATGCACCCCTTTAAACCCGGAGATCAAGTTTATGTGAAAGCGCTAAATAAAGAATCTTTTTCTCCTAGGTGGAAAGGACCATATTTGGTGCTGCTTACAACTCGAACAGCTCTCAAATTGAAAGAAAAACCTGATTGGGTACACGCTACAAGGTGCAAGTTGCATCATCCGGAGGAAACACCGGCGGTGGAGTATAAATATACTGCACCAGACACCACTTCAGAAACGGGAAAAGATCCATGCCCACCATAATTTGGCACTCCATTGAAGGACTGATTACTTTCGGATTGCTATATATGTTTATATTTAATGCTGTATAACAATAATTAGGATAATTTAAAGATTTCTAGGATAAATCAGGAAATATGTTAAACCAGATAATAATAATCGGCCTATGTGTAATAAGGACAGCCGCCTGGACCATCCTGCCTACTGAAAAAACAGAATGGGCAGGCCAGTTAGGATGGAAGGCGAGAGACAGTAACCAATCGCAGGGAACTTACAGATCACAGAATCACAGATCACAGAAACCCCACAGTGCAGATAGAGGCCATTTCGGCCCATCGAGCCTGCACCGACACATATCCCACCCGATCCCCGTAACCCCTACACCAACACATATCCCACCCTATCCCCGTAACCCCACGTATTTAATCCCCCTAACACTAAGGGTCAATTTATCATAGCCAATCAACCTAACCCGCACATCTTTGGACTGTGGGAGGTGTGGTAAACCACTTTTATCGTTACACTATAGTTATCACTGTTGTATTGTTATCACCGTTATCACTGTTGTATCACGATACGAGGTTGCCTCTTGTCGCGCTGTTATACCTGGGCTGACCACCTCCGACTCCGCCCATGGCTCCACCTACCTGCCCAGGTATAAAGGTAGTCGACTGGCTGGTATTCCTCCTTGTTGGACCCGATCACCCACGAGGGTGGGCTCTGTTATTTAGTCAATAAAAACCTTTAGTTACGTTCCTAACTCGTCGCTTTTTATTGGACGAATTGATAGGTATATCAATTTTATTGACTAAATTTTAAAGATGTCTACTACTGGCCAGCCAGAAGCCCTCCCAGAAGCACAGCCACACCAGCCGGCTTGGCTGCAAGCCCTCAAACCACCGTACCTGGATCTAAACCCACAGGCAGCAAACTCAGCCCTCAACTTCAAACACTGGCTGGACTGCTTCGAATCCTACCTGGAAGAATCCGGCGCCCCGCAGAGATCCAAACTAAGACTTCTGAACGCCCAAGCGAGCCCGAGAGTATACGCACTCATCCAGGACACGACTACGTACGAGGCCGCTATCAACCTACTGAAACAGCAGTACCGCAGCCCGGTAAATTACATGTACACCAGGCACCTCCTAAGATCCCGCCCGCAACAGCCAGGAGAGTCTGTAGCTGAATTTTTACGGGCGCTAAAAGCACTCGGCAGGAACTGTGACTTTAAAGCGGTGACGGCTGTTGAAAATACGGAAGATAATATCCGCGATGCCTTTGTGAAAGGCCTACGGTCCGACTACTCATGGCAAAGACTGCTTGAAGCTAAAGACCTCGACCTGGACAAAGCTGAAGCCCTCGCTCTCTCCCTGGAGGTGGCCCATCAGGACCAGGAGGCGTTTTCCAGGTACTGCTCGCGACCCTGGGACTCGGGCCCGACCCCTACCGCAATACCCTTCGCAGCGCCGCCCCCGGGACCTACCTCAGCGTCGGCGTCCCGGACCCGACCGGGCCCGCCAACCCCGGTACCGGCTCCGACATCGGGCACCCGCGATCGGGCCGCCGGCTGCTTCTTTTGCGGCCAGGAGAAGCACCCGAGGTCGCGCTGCCCAGCCAGGAACTCTACCTGCGCAACCTGCAGGAAGAAAGGCCACTTCTCTAAGGCCTGCAGGAGCGGATCTTCAGAGGCCAGCAGTGCCTCATGCGAACTGTGGGGGCGGCCATCTTCTTTCACGGCAACTGAGGCCAGTATCCCCACACGTGAGTCATGGGGCGGCCATCTTTGATCAAGGCAACCGACCCCAATAGTGCCTCATGTGAGTTATGGGGGCAGCCATCTTCTCCGCCATTTTGTCCTACCTCGTGGGAGACGCCATTTTACCCACCACGCCCGACTGCCACCGGGCCCCCGGACCCGACGACCGCCTCGCCCGCAGACGACAACGACTCGCTTACCTACACGCTAGCCTCCGTCACTCTGGATCAAGCCCGCCCACACCACCTGTCCAAGTCGATGATGGACATCAAAGTAAACGGCCACGCCACGACCTGCCTGTTCGACAGCGGAAGCACGGAGAGCTTCATCCACCCAGACACGGTGAGCCACTACTCCCTCCCTGTCCTGCCAACGCGCAACCGAATCTCGATGGCATCGAGGTCCCACGCCACGGACATTAGCGGCTACTGTGCTGTGACCTTGTCGGTTAAGGGTACAGAGTATAAAAACTTTAAACTCCTCGTCCTCCCCCAGCTCTGCGCTGCCGTCCTACTAGGGCTGGACTTCCAATCCCACCTCCAAAGTGTAACCCTAGCATACGGTGGACCCCTCCCCCCACTCACAGTCGACAACCAGCGAAGGTTAAACCGCCCACCGCGTAACACCTGCAGCCTATCCACCCTCAAGGTGCCGCCACCTTCCCTGTTCGCTAACCTCACCCCCGACTGCAAACCCGTCGCTACCAAGAGCAGGCGGTACAGCGCTGGGGACAGAGCTTTCATTAGCTCTGAGGTGCAGCGTCTCCTGAAGGAGGGCATCATCGAGGGGAGCAACAGCCCCTGGCATGCCCAGGTCGTGGTCGTTAAGACCGGCGATAAAAATCGCCTGGTCATCGACTACAGCCAGACCATAAACAGATACACCCAGCTGGACGCATACCCCCTTCCCCGCATATCTGACATGGTCAATCAGATTGCACAATACCGCGTATTCTCGACCATCGACCTTAAGTCGGCCTACCACCAACTCCCTATCCACCCCGAGGACCGCCAGTACACCGCCTTCGAGGCGAATGGGCGCCTGTACCACTTCCTTAGGGTCCCCTTCGGTGTCACCAACGGGGTCTCGGTCTTCCAAAGGGAGATGGACCGGATGGTTGACCAGAACGGACTGCAGGCCACATTCCCCTACCTAGATAACGTCACCATCTGCGGCCGCGACCGGCAGGACCACGACGTGAATCTGGAGAAATTCCTCCGTACAGCCCAACGGCTGAACCTCACCTACAATAAGGAGAAATGTGTGTTTAACACCTCGCGCCTTGCCATCCTTGGCTGTGTAGTAGAGAACGGACTCATCGGCCCCGACCCCGAAAGAATGCGCCCCCTCATGGAGCTACCCCTCCCCCACTGCCCTAAGGCACTTAAGAGAACCCTGGGGCTCTTCGCCTACTATGCCCAATGGGTGCCCAATTATGCGGACAAAGCCAGACCCCTCATGAAGTCCACATCCTTCCCCCTTATGGAGGAAGCGTGCGCAGCCTTCTCCCTCATTAAGGGAGACATTGCCAAGGCCACTATGCACGCAGTGGATGAGTCCATCCCCTTCCAAGTCGAGAGCGATGCATCCGACTTCGCCCTAGCCGCCACCCTTAACCAGGAGGGGAGACCGGTGGCCTTCTTCTCAAGGACCCTACAGGGCCCTGAGATCCGACACTCGTCGGTCGAGAAGGAGGCCCAGGCGATTGTGGAGGCGGTACGACGCTGGAGGCACTACCTGGCAGGCAAACGATTTACCCTCCTTACCGACCAACGTTCGGTCGCTTTTATGTTTAATAACAAGCTGAGGGGCAAAATCAAGAATGACAAGATCTTGAGGTGGAGAATCGAGCTATCCACCTACGATTATGATATCTTGTACCGGCCAGGTAAGCTGAACGAACCCCCCGATGCTCTGTCACGAATTACATGCGCCAGCGCGCAAAGTGATAGACTTCAGACCCTCCACAACGACCTCTGCCACCCCGGGGTCACCAGACTTTACCACTTCATTAAGGCCCGCAACCTGCCCTACTCCATCGAGGAGGTCAGGACCATAACCAGGAACTGCCAGACCTGCGCCGAGTGCAAACTGCACTTCTTTAGGCCGGACAGAGCAAGCCTGATCAAGGCCACCCGCCCCTTCGAGCGCCTGAGCATCGACTTTAAGGGGCCCCTCCCGTCCTCTGACCGTAATGTGTACTTCCTCAACATTGTTGATGAGTACTCCCGTTTCCCCTTTGCCTTCCCCTGCCCAGACATGACCAGTACCACGGTCATTAAATGCCTGAACGACCTCTTCGCCTTGTTCGGGTTCCCAAACTATATACATAGTGACCGGGGCTCCTCTTTCATGAGCGAGGAACTCCGTCAGTTCCTACTAGCGAGAGGTATTGCAGCAAGTAGGACCACCAGCTACAACCCCCGAGGGAACGGCCAGGTGGAAAGAGAGAACGCGACGGTATGGAAGGCTGTCCTCTTAGCCTTAAAGTCTAAGGGCCTCCCAACCTCCCGCTGGCAGGAAGTCCTCCCGACAGCGCTGCACTCCATCCGGTCACTACTTTGCACTGCCGTTAACGCCACCCCCCATGAACGAATGTTTGTTTTCCCCAGGAAGTCGACTACGGGAACCACTCTACCAACCTGGCTGACCTCTCCGGGGCCCGTCTTGCTGCGAAAGCACGTGAGGGCCCATAAAACAGACCCCCTGGTCGAGAGGGTGAACCTCCTGCACGCCAACCCCCAGTACGCCTACGTGGCTTACCCAGACGGGCGGGAGGACACTGTCTCCTTACGAGACCTCGCACCCTCGGGCACTCCGGAGACACCACCTTTACCCCCCCCCACCACCCCCCCAATTCCAGCCCAGGTAGACGGCATGCCGGAACCCCACGAGCCCTCGCCGACCACGCAGACACCAGCACTAACACCGGATAATGCAGCACCGCCGCTGCGACGATCGGAGAGGCTTACGAGGCCTCCGGACAGACTGACATACCAGAACTGGTAGTACACTTCACCCCGCCGGACTCAAATCTAAACAAGGGGTGAATGTGGTAAACCACTTTTATCGTTACACTATAGTTATCACTGTTGTATTGTTATCACCGTTATCACTGTTGTATCACGATACGAGGTCGCCTCTTGTCGCGCTGTTATACCTGGGCTGACCACCTCCGACTCCGCCCATGGCTCCACCTACCTGCCCAGGTATAAAGGTAGTCGACTGGCTGGTATTCCTCCTTGTTGGACCCGATCACCCACGAGGGTGGGCTCTGTTATTTAGTCAATAAAAACCTTTAGTTACGTTCCTAACTCGTCGCTTTTTATTGGACGAATTGATAGGTATATCAGGAGGAAACCGGAGCACCCGGAGGAAACCCACGCAAACACGGGGAGAATGTGCAAACTCCACACAGACAGTCACCCGAGGCCGGATTCGAACCCGGGTCCCTGGCGCTGTGAGGCAACAGTGCTAACCACTATGCCACCATACTGCCACACTTGTAACAATGGCACCATTTGTGTAATTGCTAATTGGACGATTAATTGCGAAGCCTGTGGGATGTTCGAAATGAAATCTGGGATGGATAAAATAGTATTTAGCCAAGGATCTAATATAACTCTAAGTATAAAATGGGAAAAAGGAGTGAACATAAGTTGTAGGATAGAGAATGACACTGACATACTAAACAATTATACTAAATTATGGAAATGGTATAAAAATGACACAAGAACCGGAGACATGGAACAACCGATATATTTGAAAGACGGTCAGGCGTACGGATGCGTGAATGCAACTCTTATAGAAGGAAGACCTCACTGGTATGGGGAAACATTCTTTGCAAAGAAAACGAAACAGATAGAAAGTCCTATGGACCATTTGCAAAGATTGCATTCTACCTGTACCCCGGTCTTGATCTCCTCATATACTCTAAATTTGACAGTACAGGTACAATATGAGGATAAAAAAGATACTGGATGTAATATTACTACTATACAAGCCAAATTGAATAAGAGAGTTAGGATCGGGAGAAGGAGAAGGGACTTAGCAACGGTCTTGGGAGGAGTAGGAACTGGTATGGGAGCCCTTAATGCAATAGATATTGAAACATTGCAGAATAAAATACAGCAAGTAGGAGGGCTGACAGGAGATGCTATAAAATTAAGAAATGCTTGGGACAATGGACTGACAGCAGCGATGTTAACACAGTGGATATCAGATACAATGAGTTGGAAGCAAGTAAATAAGGTAGAAAAGGAACAAGAGAATGTTGCAAAGGGACAAGAGAAAGTCAATAATCATACCCAATGTATGTTTAAAGAAATTACCAAGCAGTCACTGAGGGCTGAGCTAGAGCGAATCGCTATGTCAGGACATGCTCCTAGTTGGATGAGAATTTTCGGATTCGAAGGAAATAATCTAGAAGTAAAACCTGATCGAAGATATACTAAATGTGACCTTAAGGGATGTAATTTTACAATGAAAGTGGTAAATGTGACAAAAGCCAAAACCTGGTGTCAGTTCTTGGTATTGCCCCAACTGTTTGGAGAAAACTTTTGGTATCCCGAATTTCATGGTAAATGGATAGATCAGGGGAATAAGACCCACGATGCCTCGGATTGCCAAGATTGGCTGTTTGGAAAAGTATGCCCATTGCATACCCCTATATATGAACCTTGCTCATTACAACATAGTAGAGGTACATATATTTGGAATTTGAAACCTTGTAATGATACTACCTTGCATGAGATAGGCCAGAACTATCTGTGTATTAGCAGTGCCTGGCCTATATATGTAGACGGGATTTTGAAAAGGCCCCCTTTAAACACTTGCATAAAAGATGTTTATACTGTGTTTGACCCACATACCAACAAGACATATCAGTTGGGAAAATGGGCTACGGTAATGCAAAGAAGAACTGTATTGGGGATAGAAAATGCCCCCCCTACAGTTAATTTGGCTAATCTGACGAAATTTTTGAAAAACAATGAAAAGATAGCAGAAGCCTTAGCGAAAAGAGGAAGAGATCTGCACCATTTAAAAGCAGTGATAGATTATGATGAGCAAGGTTTGATTCAAATAGCTACGCAAATAACAGATTTGACGGTACACCACTGGTGGGATGTGTTTAACGGATGGTCACCTAAAGCATCCGCAGTGCTGGAATTGTTTGTTCACCCGATGGTTATATTTTGTGTAGTGACAGGAGTTTTATTTATATTAATTTGTATAATGTGGATAAGAGTGAGATATCTGCTAGCGCAAACAGTAGAATCAGTAGCATCTGTAAAAAGAGCTACGAAAGTACTAGAGAGAAAGGAAAGAAAAAGAGCAAACCAGGATGACTATGATGAAGAAGATTGTCTAAAAATGCGTCCCTTCCCAAAGGGATATAATCCTCCCTATGAAAACAAACTGAATACAATGCCATAAAGCAGTGTTGATCAGTAAAGATCAACAAGGAGGGAATTGTGGGAGAAAACGTATTAAACATTAAGGCATGCTGGGATACTTGACCACTTTACTAATTGAACAAAGGACACTAAACTAGTTAAAACTAAAAGAACTGCTGACTGCCATAATGAAGTCAAGCTGACCTTTTGGCTTAGGACATCTGGTGATAAAATGTGAACATGTTAATCTGTTTCTTGAAATGTAATGTAAGCTAATCACCTGAAGTTGTTTACCTTGCTGTATAACTATGAGTGCTGTACATTAGTAATTTAGAGTGCTGGTGGGCAGTAGGGACTGCTGCAGACTCTCTGTGATATCACGTAATAAATTCCTAAAGCGAACCTCGAAGTCTCCGTCTGATAGTTAATTTCCTCGACACTCGGTGACCATAACTATACACAGTTCTTAAAGTACTGAATAGTTTGATCAGGGAATCCTCTGATTTATGTCCTACTGCTTTGACTATGCAGTTCAACATTCTGGCTTCACTGATTGCAGTACTGCATTGTCTGGACATGTTTAATGTCGAGTCTAAAGTACTCTAGTCTCTTTCAACTCCTATTTCAACACCATTCATGGAGTACATGTCATCTAATTTCCTGCCTACGTGCAGTACTTTACACTTCTCCGCATTAAATTTCATCTCCCATTGTTCTGCCCACTTACATTTTTCATCCAATTAATTTATAATTTTTGAGCTGCCCCTTCCAATTCCATTGTCCCTTCTTAGTTTGTTATCATTTGCAATTTTGACCACTTTGCATTGAGTTTCTGAATCCAAGTTATTGATGCCAATTAGAAACAGTATTGGTTCCAGCACTTAACCCCCGAGGTAACCAAATCAGTTCTTCCCCCCTACACCCCCCACCCCCCACTCTGGATATAACTCGTCTAACAAGTACTCATTGTTTTCAGCCCTTCATTCAGCTTTACTCTGATTCCCTACAACTCAGGGTTTAATTAATAACCTTTCGTATAGAACTTTGTCAAATACCTCTTGGAAGTATTGTGACATCAAATTGTAGGGTCTCCACAGACCACTGACATTATCACTTCCTCAAAAAAGTCAGAAGTTAGCAGGACAAGTTGGCAGGAGCAGGCTGTTAAAGCATATGGGATCCTTGATTTTATTAATAGAGGAATAGAATACAAAAGCAAGGAAGTTATGCTAAACCTTTATAAAACATTGGTTAGCACTCAGCTGGAGGATTGTGTTCAATTCTGGGCACCACACTTTAGGAAGGATGTCAAGGCCTTAGAGAGGGTGCAGAAGAGATTTACTAGAATGCTGTCATGCAATCTCAGCTTGCTGCCATAGAAGCTCAGACTGCTGGCATCATGGCTCTAGTATCAGTGTGCAAAGGGTCTTCCAGGACTTCAGATCTGCTCCCTAAAACCCTCTGCGGATATGGCCTCCAGGTGCGAGCCCTTCTCCCCTCCGCCTCCTCCCTCTTCTAGCAGCTTGTCCTACTCTGCGTGGCCTCCGCTTATCCTCCTAGGCATGCTCAATGCCAAGAGGAAGCCCTATTAGGCCACACATGTCTGGAAGCAACAGGTTCATGCACAAGCATTTAATTCACCAAAAAAGTACTTAAGCACCAGCCAGACTACTCCCTGTAGACTATTGAAACTTTTAACAAGTATGGAAAAGCACCCAAAACGTAGAATTGCAGCAACAGCAGAAGAAATAATCCAACAACTAACCTGCAAGTAGTTGATGATCCCTTTAAATAGCACTGGTGGGGCCTTCAGGCCATTGAACGAGTGTTCAGCTGTGGAAGGTTAAGAGAGGGCATAGGCCGGAGCATGGAGGTCCAATATGATGGTGCTGGTGTCAAATCAGCGTTGCATGCTGATTGGCATCATGATCTGCCTACTCTGCATGCTGCCAGTGGACGTTAGATGCGCTTGTGCGCGCTAATCCCTTTATTAATATCGCATCCGGTGCACTGTGTGTCAGAAGTGCGCGCCCGCCACAGACACCATTTTGGAACCTTAAGGGGACTCATAATGCCCAATAAACGGGCACTATCGAGCTCAATTTCGCCCCCATTACTTTGTCATTTATCTCATTGCTATTTGTGGCACCTTGCTGTGCACAAATTGGCTGCTGTTTTTCCATACATTATTACAGTGACTACACTTCAAAAAGTACTTAATTGGCTGTAAAGAGCTTTGGGACTCTTGAGATTGTGAAAAGTGCCATATAAATTCACGTTCGTTCTTTCTTTATGTGAATCAGTATCAAATTTTGCCTGATAACGCTCCTATGATGCGCTATGGGACATTTTATTATGTTAACGACACTATATACATGCAAGTCGTTATTATATTGAGGTTGTTTCCCCTGGCTGGAGAGTCTAGAACTAGGGCTCAGTCTCAGGATAAAGGGTCAACCATTTAGGACTGAGATGAGGAGGAATTCCGTCACTCAGATGATTGTGACTTGTGAATCTTTAGAATTCTCTACCCCAGAGGGTTGTGAATGCTCAGCCGTTGCGAATATTCAAGACTGAGATCGATTGATTTTTGGACACTGAGGGAATCGAGGGATATGGGAATAGGGTGGGAAAGTGGAGTTGATGTAAATGTTCAGCCCTGGTCTTATTGAATGGTAGAACAGGCTCGAAGGGCCTTAATGTCTACTCCTGCTCCTATGTCAGAATAAGAACAAAAGAACATAAGAATGAATACTACCGCCAAGTATTCACAAGTGAAAACATGAGCAACATGCCCTCACTAGATAGACATAACAGGAGAAATCAATGATTGCAGCATAAATAAGGTCATGGCATCCTAGACAGGCTAAATAGACTCAAAACAAATAAATCCACAGGGATAGATGGTGTTTTCCCCAGAGTTTAATAGAGAAGAGAGAGATGAATATGAGCGATGAAGAGAGAGATCATTATGAGTGAGCCATAAGAACATAAGAAATAGGAGGAGTAGGCCATACGGCCCCTCGAGCCTGCTCCACCATTCAATAAGATCATGGCTGATCTTCGACCTCAACTCCACTTTCCCGCCAGATCTCCATATCCATTGATGCTCCTCGAGTCCAAAAATCTATCAATCTCAGCCTTGAAGACTCAGCATTTACAGCTCTCTGGGGCAGAGAATTCCAAAGATTCACAACCCTTTGAGTGAAGGAATTCCTCTTCACCTTGGTCTTAAATGGTCTCCCCGCACCCCCCCACTTATCCTGAGACTATGCCCCCTAGTTCTAGACACTCCAGCCAGAGGAAACAACCTCTCAGCATCTACCCTGTCAATTCCCTTCAGAATCTTGTATGTTTCAATGAGATCAACTCTCATTCTTCTAAACTCCAGAGAGTACAGGCCCATTCTACACAATTTCTCATCATAGGACAGCCCTCTCATCCCAGGAATCATTCTTGTGAACCTTCATGGCACCGCCTCCAAGGCAAGTATATCCTTCCTTAGATAAGGAGACCAAAACTGTGCACAGTACTCCAGGTGTGGTCTCACCAGAACCCTATACAATTGTAGCAAGACTTCCTTACTCTTATACTCCAACCCCCTTGCAATGAAGGCCAACATGCCATTTGCCTTCCTTATTGCTTGCTGTACCTGCATGCTAGCTTTCTGTGTTTCTTGCATGAGTACACCCAAATCTCTCAACACCAACATTTGAAAGTTTCTCACCATTTAAAAAATATTCTGTTTTTCTATTCTTTCTACCAAAGTGAATAACCTCACATTTCCCTACATTATACTCCATCTGCCACCTTACTGCCCACTCACTTAGTCTATCTATATCCCTTTGCAGACTCTGTGTTCTCCTCACAGCTTACTGTCCCACCTAGCATTGTATCGTCAGCATACTTGGATGCATTACACTCGGTCCCTTCATCTAGGTCATTAATAAAGATTGTAAATAGCTGAGGCCCCAACACTGATCCTTGCAGCACCCCACTAATTACAGTCTGCCAACTTGAAAAAGATCTGTTTATCCCTACTCTGTTTTCTGTCCGTTAACCAATCCTCTATCCATGCTACTGTATTACCTCCAACCCCAGGAGCCCTAATTTTGTGTAATAACCTTTTACGTGGCACTTTATCGAATGCCTTTTGGAAATCCAAATATACTACATTCACTGGTTCCCCTTTATCTACCCTGACTGTTACATCATCAAAAAACTCTAATAAATTTGTCAAACAGCTGAGCATTCACAGCCCTCAGGGGTATAGAATTCCAAAGATTCACAAGTCACAATCCTGAGTGAAGAAATACTGCCTCATCTCGGTCCTAAATGGTTGACCCCTTATCTTGAGACTATGAGCCCTAGTTCTAGACTCTCCAGCCAGCGGAAACAAACTCTCAGCATCTTCCCTGTCAAACCCTTGAAGAATTTTATACTTTTCAATTAGATCACCTCTCACTCTTCTAGATTCCAAAGAATGTAGGCCCATTCTACTAAATCTCTCCTCATAGGACAGATCTCTCATTCCAGGATTCAATCAAGTGAACCTTTATTGCACTCCCTCTAAGGCAAGTATATCCTCTTCCTTAGGTAAGGAGACCAAAACTGTACACAGTACTCAAGTGTGGTCTCACCAAAGCCCTGTACAATTGTTGTAAGACGTCCTTAATCTTGTAACCAACCCCCATGCAATAAAATTGCAAAATACTGCGGATGCTGGAAATCTGAAATAACAACAGAAAATGCTGCCTGGCCTGCTGAGTATTTCCAGCATTTTCTGTTGTTACCCCATGCAATAAAGGCTAACATACCATTTGCCTTCCTAATTGCTTGCTGTACCTGCATGTCAACTTTCCATGATGTGTGGACAAGGACACCCAAATCCTTCTGATTCCTAACATTCACTGGTTCCTCACCTTTTAAAAAATATTCTGCTTTTCCATTTTTGCCCTATCAAAGTGGATAATTTCACGCTTCTCCATATAATGCTCCATCTTCCACCTTCTTGCCCAATCACTTAACCGGTCTATATCCATTTGCAGTCACTTTGCGTCCTCCTCACCGCTTGCTTTCCCACCTAGCTTTGTATAGTCAACAAACTTGGATATATTACACTCGGTCCCCTCATCCAAGTCATTGATATAGATTGTAAATAGTGGAGGCCCAAGCACGGATTCTTGTGGCACCCCACTAGTTACACCCTGCCAGCCTGAAAATAACCAGTTTATTCCTACTCTGATTTCTATCCATTAACCAATCCTCAATCCATGCTAATATATTACCCCCAGCCCCATGAGCCCTAATCTTGTGTAACAACCTCTTGTGGGGCTCCTTATCGAATGCCTTCTGAAAATCTAAGTATACTACATCCACTATTTTCCCCTTATTTACCCTGCTAGTTACACCCATCAGAACCCCAGGACATCACTGCAGGAATTCCTCAGGGCAGTGTCCCAGGCCCAACCACCTTCATCTGCTTCATCAATGGCCTTCCCTCCAACACAAGGTCAGAAATGAGGATGTTCGCTAATGACTGCACAGTGTTCAGTGCCATTTGCAACTCCTCAGATAATGAAGCACTCCATGCCCACATGCAACAAGACCTGGACGACATTCAGGGTTGGGTTGATAAGTGGCAGGTAACATTCGCGCCACACAAGTGCCAGGCAATGACTATCTCCAACAAGCGACAGTCTAACCACCGCCCATTGACATTTAATGGCATTACCATCGCCGAATCCCCCACCATCATCAACATCCTGGGGGGTCACCATTGACCAGAAACTTAACTGGACCAGCCACATATATACTGTGGCAAAAAGAGGTCAGAGGCTGGGTATTCTGTGACGAGTGTCTCACCTCCTGACTTCCCAAAGCCTTTCCTCCATCATCATCTTCTTAGGCAGTCCCTTGGCACCGAGGATGACTTGCTTCCACACTAAAAATGAGTTTGCAGGTGACTGATGAGTCCAATGCGGGACCTACAGTTTCTCACAGGCAGGGCAGACGGTGGTTGAAGGGGCGGGTGGGGTGCTTGTGTTGACGTGCGCTCCTTCCGCTGGTTGCGCTTGGCTTCCGCTTGCTCCCGGCGAAGAGACTCGAGGATTTCGGTGCCTTCCCGGATGCTTCTCCTCCAATGTGTGCGGTCTTGGGCCAGGGATTCCCAGGTGTCGGTGGGGATGTTGCACTTCTTCAAGGAGGCTTTGAGGGTGTCCTTGAAGCGTCCCTCTGCCCACCCGAGGCTCTCTTGCCATGTCGGAGCTCTGAGTAGAGCGCTTGTTTTGGGAGTTTCGTATCGGGCATACAGACGATGTGGCCCGTCCATCGGAGCTGATTGAACGTGGTCAAAGCTTCGATGCTGGGGATGTTGGCCTGAGAAAGAACACGGACGTTGGTGCGCCTATCCTGCCAATGGATTTGCAGGATCTTGTGGAGGTAGCATTGAGGTGCCTGCTGTACATGGTCCATGTCTCTGAAGTATACAGGAGGGCGGGTATCACTACTGCTCTGTAGACCATGAGCTTGGTGCTGGGTTTGAGGTCCTGGTCTTCAAACACTCTCTTCCTCAGGTGACCGAAGGCTGCACTGGCACACTGAAGGCAATGTTTGACTTCGTCATCGACGTCTGCCCTTGTTGACAGTAGGCTCCAGAGGTATGGAAAGTGGTCCACGTTGTCCAAGGTTTCGTCATGGATTTTTATAATTGGGGAGCAGTACTGTGTGGCGGGGGCAGGTTAGTAGAGGAACTTTGTCTTACAGATGTTTAGTGTAAGGCCCGTGCTCTCATATGCTTCGGTGAAGGTATTGACAATGGTTTGGAGTTCGATCGCAGAGTGTGCGCAGACACAAGCATCGTCTGCATACTGTAATTCGATGATAGAGGATGGGACGACCTTGGATCTGGACTGGAGGCGATGGAGGTTGAAGAGTTTCCTGTTTGTTCTGTAGGTTAGCTCCACTCCAGTGGGGAGCTTACGGAGGGCGAGATGGAGCACTGCAGCCAGGAAGATCAAGAGCGTTGGTGCAATGACACAGCCTTGCTTGACCCCGGTCCGTACTGTAGTGTATGTAACCGTCTACCTTTAAGAGACTATTGTATGTAACCGTTCACCTTTAAGAGAACTATTTTAGGTGTGGCACTACTTGTTTGGCTTCTGTATACGGTAATACCGACGGTGACCACACCGGTATATAAGTGCTGTGGCATGATTTATAGGGCAGATTCGCCCTGACCTTCGAATAGTAAAGTCCTGTTGTATGTTACTCCTGAAGTCTGTGTCGTAATTAACTGCACAACCCACAGACTTTACAGTGGCGACGAGTCCGATCGTACCCTGCGGCAACAATATTTTCAAGCAACGAAAGAGCGTCGAAAAGAGGCAACCGCCCTCGTCATTCGGCTGGGAGAAAACTCAAGGCTGCAGCAATAGAAAGGAGGAAGACTTTAGCGACAAAAACTTCCATCAGCAACAGGCACTGACTGTCCCTTCTGCCACAGTGACTGTGAGTAAGGGAAAGTGAAAAGAATAGCCGGAGGATAAGGGCTGGGCACTCGACCGCGGTCGAGGGGGAAAAGGAGCCGGACAAAAAAAAAAAGTCGGGTCCAACGGCGTCGTGAGAGACCGCGACCGGCGGGAAAAGCCGGGCGGTGACCGAAGCCACGAAGCACTGCGACCGGGAGCGTAGGCGCGGGAAGAGAGAAACTGAGCCGCAGCCGGGGAGAGAAGCACCGGACTGCGAGAGGGCTGGGAGGCGCGATTGGGGTCCGAGCGAGCGGGAGAGACAGAGCCAAGCAAGGGGAACTGTGCGAGAGCCAGCCCAGCGGCTGAACCTGTTCGCCGTCAACGGGGTACCCAGAGCCGGTCGCCCTGCCAATAAATTTTAAAAAAAAGGGAAAGCCTTGAAGCCAACGCGCAGGCTGTGAACCTGAAAGCCAGCGGCCGTCGCCCGTGGGGGAAAGTGTACCCCTCCCGCCAGGGAAGAAACGCGGGAAGCCGCCATTAGGCGGGGAAGAAGACAGAAGCGGGAAACCGCCATTGAAGTGGGCGGGGAGAGAAGATAAGAGCGGGAAACCGCCATTTTCGCGGGAAACCGCCATCTTAGAAAAAAAAAGAAATAATAATTTAAAGAAATACTTGTGTTGTTCCCAAAGAGAGGAAGATGCCTAAGCGTGGTAACATCAACGATTTTAATTCGGAGATAGAAGACTGGGCCACGTACGTGGAACGCATTGAGATCTATTGTGAGGCCAACAAAATAGAAGACGACAAAGCTATAACCTTGCTAAACTCGATGGGCGCAAAGACATACGGGCTCTTGAAGCATCTACTATCACCAGCTAAACCGGCGGATCAGACTTTCGATGAGATAGTGGCTGTTCTGAAGGATCACTTGAACCCCACACCGTTGATGTTGGCTGAACGATTCAAATTCTATGCGAGAACGCAACGGAAAGACGAAAGCAATGCGGAATACTTGGTCGAACTGCGTAGACTAGCGAAATACTGCCAGTTTGAAGGGAATCTGACAGAGGCATTGCGAGACAAGTTCGTATGCGGACTGTCCAAGGAAGGGACGCAAAAGCGACTACTCGAAGAGAACGACCTTACACTTGACAGGGCTGTCCTTATAGCAGCATCGCACGAAGCCGCAGCGAAAGGAACTGCGGAAATGCAGCTAAAGGCAGCGGCACTCGGTGTGGACCAAATTACCTCGAGTATAACAAAATGCTATCGCTGTGGGAAGACAACACACGATCAGAACCAATGCTGGTTTAAGAACCAGGAATGTAGGAAATGTGGCAAACTGGGTCACATCGCTAAGGTATGCCGGTCAGGGAAGAAGACCAACAACCAAAGGAAGCCATCACAGGAAAAGTACAACAAGGTACACAAGGTGGCTGAGAAGAGTTCAGACGAACAGAATTCAGACTCAGACCCAAACGGCCAGGAGCTGGGTAGTCTGAGAATTCATAATGTGAGTAAGGAAGCTGACCTACAAACTATCTGGGTCATGCTAAAAATAGCTGGAGTCCAAGTGAAAATGGAGTTGGACACTGGATCAGCTGTATCAGTCATAAATCGAAGGGATTGCCACAGGCTATTCTCACATATACCCTTAAGAGATACCAAGTTCGTATTGCAGACATACACGGGGCATAAAGTATACCCCATGGGAAAGATAAGAGTCAAGGTGAGAGATAGGGGTAAAGAACACCCAAGAATGAACTTATACGTACTACCTGAGGGAGGACCACCACTTCTAGGACGGGAGTGGATCAAGAAAATAGACATGGAATGGCACTACCTACAAGCAATGACGAGTGAGGACTCGGTGCAGACAAGCAGCTCAGACTCTGAGCCAGAAGACGATAAGTCCAGCCCAAGTATGAAAAACAAGGTTAACATGAACTCACTGACTAAGGTTGGAAAAACGATGGCGTGTATAAAGACAGAGAATTCTGAGTCTGTTCAAGTTACAGACATATGCATTACGGAGGAACACCGGGCTCGAACTCAACGTTATCTCAAAGTACGACAACAATTAGAACAATTGAGTTACCGTCTCGTACAAGAGATGAAAACAATTAAAAAGTTCTATGACACCGAATGGGAGAGTCTGGAAAGACAACAGAACCTGCTGGCTCAAGCAGAGAGCGACCATAGAGCCATCGTGACCAATTACCGATCACATCTCCCTTATGATGTTCAGGAGTTAGAATATTTGCATGATCTAGAGATACAGCATAAAGGCAAACCACGCTACACTGAGGATTTTGTCCTGCAATTGGAGACGGAGCTAGTGCAGGCAAGGTTAAGAGAAGCTGAATCGCAATGTGCACTTAAAGAGATGCAGAAAAAAATCTTGGACATAGAAAAGAGAAACGCTTCTTTACCTGATGAGAATAATGTGGCCATGTTGCAAGAGGAGCTTATAGGGGCGAAACTGAAAGAAGCTAAGCAAAGGATGTTGGAACTTGAAACACAGAACCAAATCAGCAGTAACCAGCTATGTCGAGCAGAGAAGGAGTGCAATGGTCTACAGGAGAAGGTGCAATATCTCTCAGCCCAGAATAAGGGACTACTCACTCAGTTAAATGAAAGTAAAGGGAAAATGGCTGAGATAGACTGCAAGAATAAAGAAGATTTGATGGCAGTGAGACTTCGAGAGGCAGATAGCATAGCAGCCTTGGCTGAACTCCAACAGAAAATTGCGAAAGAAGCACATGAAGAGGAATCTTCAGGAAGCCAGGATTTTATTCCAGTTCTTCTCTATGACTCCTTACAAGCAGAGTGTGAGAAGTTGAAAGAACAGTATGAACAGGCCCAGGCTATAATTCTGGAGGGGGTTAACTCGGCAACCTCCGAAAAGCTAGTTTCAGTAGAAGCATATGAGCAACTAAAGGTTGAACATGAGCAAGAAGTCCAAAGGCTGCAGGAAATTCTTGATGAGCTCAAGGCCAAGACAGAC
This sequence comes from Somniosus microcephalus, assembly GCF_052327205.1. NCBI lineage: Eukaryota > Metazoa > Chordata > Chondrichthyes > Squaliformes > Somniosidae > Somniosus > Somniosus microcephalus. The sequence continues at coordinate 56,788,185 of NC_140999.1, read as the reverse complement.
TCATCGGTAGAAGTTCCATCCATAGATGAGAAATTAGAGGTGAAAGACATGGCAGAACATGAAAGACAAGATGTCCAAGAACTCATAAAAATCCTTTCAGTGGAAGAAAAGGAAACTGTAAGAAACACAGAGACTGTAAGAATGGCCCCTGAACATGAGCTAGAGAACATCAAGGCGCAACTTCTCCGAGCGCTGAAAGCCAAAGTACAAGAGGAAAAGAAGGTGAAAGCATTGGAGGAAAAGGTGGATGAAATGGAGAAGACTCTGATCCACAGTGTTCCCGTGGAAGAGTTAACGGTCAGCCAACTCCTTCATATGCTGAGGGACAAGACTCTGCAATGGGAACAATCTGAACACGAGCTTCAATCTTCAAAGGGAAGGAGTTCGGAGCTCTCAAAAGTTATGGAAATAGCTGAGGTTGCAACACAGATTTTACTGGGATGCCAAAAGTACGCTGAATCACGTCTATGTGAACAACAGAATGTTGAAACAGCTGCTCCAGTAGAAGGATTGAATAGCCCAATCAATCAATCCCCGATGGAAGGGGAAGTATTGAAATCACAAATGAGGTCCTTAGTGAAGGATTTGCAGGAAACCCAGGAAGAGCGGGATGACTATGAACGCATGAAGAAGTCCCTTCAGGAAAGATGTCTAGGGAGGGAACAACAGTCGGCTAACGTCCAGTTGGGTAAGGAAGAAGTAGCAGGCCCTCTCGCTAGACTAGCTCAGGATGACACCGAATATTACCATGACCTGTTGAGTGACACGGAATATTACGAGGACTTGGTCTGCCCAGCTTGTGATGAAAACTCCCAAAGTGCAGAAATCAGGATGAAGCACTTAAAGTCTAAGGAACATAGGGAGATGGTGGCGCTACAGCTGGCAGCTGAGAAGGGAGCCCCGAGAGTCTCCAAGAAGCAAAAAAGGAAAAGACGAAGCCGAAGATGATAACCATCTAAATCATTATCACTTCTAATGGGAAAGTAGGGAAAAATTACTAAGGCAGTCCAGCTGTTTGTAAAAGTCAGCACTGCTGGTTCAGCAGGACGGAAGTTCAAGCTGTTACGTCAAGGGAAAAACTATTGGATGAGTCACGCTAGCAATGTGAACCGGCTACACCACAGAGATGTTGTTCGGACCGAGTCAAGACCAGAGACTGAATCTGTGAACTGTTCCCACAGAGACTGAACCTGTGAACTGTTTTCCGCAGAGACTATATCTGTAAATTGTTTTACATGAAGTTGAATATATGTTATGTTTAATGGGGAATACGTATGTTGTAAGCTAAAAAGGGAGGATTGTAGTGTATGTAACCGTCTACCTTTAAGAGACTATTGTATGTAACCGTTCACCTTTAAGAGAACTATTTTAGGTGTGGCACTGCTTGTTTGGCTTCTGTATACGGTAATACCGACGGTGACCACACCGGTATATAAGTGCTGTGGCATGATTTATAGGGCAGATTCGCCCTGACCTTCGAATAGTAAAGTCCTGTTGTATGTTACTCCTGAAGTCTGTGTCGTAATTAACTGCACAACCCACAGACTTTACACGTACATGAATTGGGTCTGTGGTGGAACCGTTGGTCAGGATCATGGCTTGCATGTCGTCTTGAAGCAGGCGGAGGATGGTGACAAACTTTTGAGGGCAGCCGAATTTGAGGAGGACACTCCACAATCCCTCACGGTTAACGGTGTCGAAGGCCTTTGTGAGGTCAAAGGTGGTCATGTACAGCGGTTGGTGCTGTTTCCTGCATTTCACTTCTGGTTGACATGTGGTGAAGATCATGTCCATTGTGCCCCTTAGTGGGCGGAATCCGCATTGCGACTCTGGAAGGCGCTCTTCAGCCACTGGGAGAAGGCGATCGACAAGGCACAAGTCAGGAGTGTGATGACCGAAGGCTGCACTGGCACACTGAAGGTGGTGTTTGTCTGGAAGAGTGCAGCTCCAACAACACTGAAGAAGCATGACACCATCCAGGACAAAGCAGCCTGCTTGATTGGCACCCCATCCACCACCTTAAACATGGCTTCTTCGGCAGCACCTCCCAAACCTGTGACCTCTACCACCTAGAAGGACAAGGGCAGCAGGCACATGGGAACATCATCACCTGAAAGTTCCCCTTGAAGTCACACACCATCCTGACTTGGAAATATATCGCCGTTCCTTCATCATCACTGGGTCAAAATCCTGGAACTCCCTCCCTGACAGCACTATGGGAGCACCTTCACCACACGGACTGCAGCAGTTCAAGGAGGTGGCTCACCACCACCTTCTCAAGGGCAATTAGGGATGGGCAATAAATGCTGACCTTGCCAGTGATGCCTGCATTCCATTAACAAATTTTTAAAAAATATTAATGACTAAGTTCCTCACTCTCATTAGACCCTTGATTCGCCAAAATTTCCACTATGTTCTGTGTATTCTACTGTGAACTAAGATGAAGGGGAAACTTTTAAAAAAATTAAGTGCATGAGAGAGTGGATGGATGGTTACAAGGGATGAAACGAACAGTGGGCAGGAAGCCAGTTCCAACCCGCCAACTTCCGCTTTTAACTGCAGCGCTTTTGGCTGTGTGCGAGAAACCCTCAATGGGAGAGGCAGGTAGGCAATTGGAAGATGTTAAGAGGCAATTAGGAGCCGTTTTAACTGCAGATTTGAGCTTTAACTCTGAGGGCACACATTTCCCGGGCTTCCTGGAACTCACCAGTGAAAGCAATACGAGATGACAGTGCGAATTGAGGGGGCTGACCAAATGACAGGCAAACAATCCTAAGTACTCAGACTGGACACCTGCTTCCTTGCTCAAGTGAAACACTTTTGGAGAGGGTGCTTTCGCTACTTTGCAGCTGATTTCCACTATTTTAAAGGTCATTTCTGTTACCTTGGATTTTTGAGAGTCTGATCTAACTTTCCATCTGTCAAGCATCAGTTCAGAATGGGTGCCACTTATGAAGCTTTACTCTGGACCTCAGATGAGGACCAAGATGAGCAGCAGCACCAGCACCAGCAGCCTTCTCTTCACCAACCTGCCACTCCAAAGGAGAGGGGATGAGCACATGGGTGCAGCTCAGAGGAGGAGATACCCCCGACCAAAGGTATACAGGCTTTCTGGACATGTCGGAACACCAGTGCCTCAGGAGGCTCAGGGTATCATATCAGGTGGTCGCACACATTTGCAGCCTCCTGGAAGACGACCACCTGCCAAGTGGACCTGATGGGCATGCTTTGCTAGTGGATGTCAGTCACCACCGCCCTCAATTTCTTCGCTTCCTTTCAGGGATCTGCAGGAGATACCTGCAGAATCTCAATCTGCTGCCCATAAATGCATCACTCAGGTGACCGATACTATGTTTGCCAGGGCGGCAATTATGTGCACTTTGCAACCAATGAGGCCAGTCAGAATGAGCGAGCGCTTGACTTTGCAGCTGGCTGGCTTCCCGGGGTCCAGGGAGTCATCGATTGCAATCAAGGCGCACCCCCCCCACCCCGGCCAGATCACCCTGGAGTCTTCATCAACCGCAAAGGCTTCCACTCCATCAATGTTCAGCTGGTATGCAGCCATAAGATCATGCAGGTGTGTGCAAGATACCCAGGCAGCTGCCATGATGCTTTCATCCTGCGCCAGTCCACCCTCCGAGAGCTCTTTGGACTTTGAAATCGAGTTAGTGGCTGGCTCCTTGGAGAAAAGAGCTACCCCCTGAAGATGTGGCTGATGACAGCCAATCAGTGAGGCCCAGGAGAGATACAATTAAAGCCACATGACCACTAGTACAGTCACTGAGCATGCAATCGAAATGCTGAACATGAGCTTTAGGTGCCAGGACAGATAGGAATGAGTGTACTTGCAAGTTAAGAACGTATGAGGAATAATGTGCTGGAGTCGGCTTGGGAAGAGAATTTCCCTGCGGGCCCTTACAGAATGCAACATCAGCTCGAGGAAAGCATAATTTAAGTGAGGTGCAGCCTTGCCATGTTGGGACTCCATTAATCCAGTTGCTTCCTCTGTTCCCCCACCTGGCAATCCTTCAACTTTCATCTTTGCAGGGTACGTTTAAATAGTTCAGCTAACAGAGTCACATGCACCGTCATCACATCCGCTCGCATTAATTGATTGGGAAACCGGATGTCGGATGCTAATGCAGTAGCTTTATTAAAAAGCCTCTGACAAACGCGCTGCTAAAACATCCAGGTTCCCCACGCTTTACAGGGCTCCCCTGCTGCCAGCGCATAGGACAGTGAAAATTGCAGCCGAAATATTTGTTTAATGTCTCTACCAGTTCCTTATTCCCCATTATAATTTCTCCGGTCTCTGCCTCCAAGGGACCCACGTTTACTTTCACTGATCTCTTCCTTTTTCCATACTTGTAAAAGCTCTTGCAATCTGTTTTTATATTTTTGCTAGTTTACTCTCATATTCTACTTTCTCCCTCTATCAATTTCTTGGTCATCCTTTGCTGATTTTTTAAAACCCTCCCGATCCTCAGGCTTACTGTTCTTTTTGGCAACATTGTAAGCTTAATCTAATACTATCTATAACTTCTCTAGTTAGCCATGGCTGTGGAGTTTTTATTCCTCAAGGGAATGTATATTCATTGAGAATTATGAATGATTTCTTTAAATGTCATATCTTTTAATCCAATTTCCCAATCTCCTTCCGGTAACTCACTCCTCATAGCTCCATATTTGGCTTTTTTTTTAAATTTAAGACCCAAGTTTTGTACTAAACTTGATATGAAATTCTATTGAATTATGATCACTCTTCCCCAGAGGATCTTTTACTACATAGGATATACGGCACAGAAACAGGCCATTCGGCCCAGCCAGTCCATGCCTCCTCCCGTCTTTCCTCATCTAAATCAATCAGCGTAGCCCTCTATTCTCTTCTCCCTCATATGCTTGTCCAGCCTCCCCTTAAATGCATCTATACTATTCACTTCAACCACTCCCTGTGGTAGCGAGTTCCACATTCTCACCACTCTTTGGGTGAAGAGGTTTCTTCTGAATTCCCTATTAGATTTCTTGGTGACTATCTTATATTGATGGCCTCTAGTTGTGCTCTTCCCCACAAGTGGAAACATTCTCTCTCTATCCATTCGATCAAAACCTTTCATAATTTTAAAGATCTCTATTAGGTCACCTCTCAGCCTTCTTTTTTCCCCCAAGAGAAAAGGGACCTAGCCTGGTCATCCTTCCCCGATATGTATACCCTCACATTTCTGGTATCATCCTTGTAAATCTTCTCTGCACCCTCTCCAGTGCCTATATAGTTTTTACACTATGGCGACCAGAACTGTACGTAGTACTCTAAGCGCAGTCTAACCAAGGTTTGATAAATGTTTAGCATAACGTCTCTACTTTTCAATTATATCCCTCCAGAAGTAAACCCTGGGGCTTGGTTTGCTTTTTTTCTGGTCTTGCTAATCTGTGGCGCAACTTTTAGTGATTTGTGTATTTGTACTCATTCCCTTTGTTCCTCCACCCCACCTACACTCGCACCCTCCAAGTGATGAGACCTCCCTATTCTTCCTACCAAAATGTAATAACTCACATTTATCTGTGTTGAACTTCATTTGCCAATTATTTGCCCATTCTGCAGGTTTATTAATGTCCTCCTGTAATGTGTTGCAGTCCTCCTCAGTATTGACAATCCCTCCCAATTTGGTATCATTTGCAAATTTAGAAATTGTGTTTTTGATTCCAAAGTCTAAATCATTAATGTAAATTGTGAACAGCAGTGGTCCCAGCACTGATCCTTGTGGAACACCACTACCCACCTTCCTCAATTGTGAATAGCTACCCTTTACTCCCACTCTCTGCTTTCTGTCTTGAAGTCAGCTGGCAATCCATTCTGCTACTTGTTCCCTGTCTCCACATTCACTGACCTTATTCATTAGTCTATTTGACCTTATTCATTAGTCTATTATGGGGTACCTTATCAAAGGCCTATTGAAAATCTAAATAAATTACATCGACTGCATTACCATTGTCTACTCTCTTACCTCTTCAAAAAATTCAACACGGTTGGTCAAGCAAGACTTTCCCTTTTGAAATCCATGCTGACTATTCATTATTATACTTTTTGTTTCTAGATGTTCTTCTATTTTCTCTTTTAGTAGGGGTTCCATTATTTTTCCTACTACCGATGTTAAGCTGACTGGTCTATAATTCCCTGGATATGCTCTATCCCCCTTCTTAAATATAGGTATTACATTAGCTGTCTGCCAGTCCTCTGGCACTGCACCTTTTTCCTAATGAATTATTAAATATGTGTAGTAATGCCTCTGCTATCGCTTCCCTAGATTCTTTTAAAATGCATGGATGCAATCCATCCGGACCGGGGGTTTTAGCCTCTTTTAGTTTGATTAGTTTATTTAATATATCCCCTTTTTTATTTTAAATGCACTTATCTCATTGCTCATACCATCCAATGTCATGTCCACCTGTTCCATCTCCCTGGTAAACACCAAAGTGAAATAATGATTTACTATAAGAAGATTACTCATTAATCCTGTCTCATTACACAATACTAGATCTAAAATAGCCTGTTCCCTAGTTGGTTCCTCAACATTGTTCTAAAAAACATTCCATAAATGCATTCCATGAACTCGTCCTCCAAGCTACTTTTGCCAATTTGGTTTGGCCAGTCTATGAAGATTAATGTCCCCCACAATTATTTAATTACCCTTGTTACATCCTCTAATTTCTTGATTTATACTCTGTCCAACATTATGATTGCTGCTTGGGGGGCCGATAAACTACGCCCCCCAGTGTTTTCTGCCCTTTGTTATTCCGTAAATCCATCCATACTGATTCTACATCAGATTTTCTGAGCAAAGATCCTTTCTCCCGACTGCCTTTATCTCATCCCTTATTATTAGGGCTACCCCACCTCCTTTCCGTTTTGCCTATCTTTTCTAAAAGTCAAGTATCCTGGAATATTTAGTTCCCAACCTTGGTCACCCTGCAACCACACCTCAGTAATGGCCATCATTTCTCTCTATTTGCACCATTAATTCATCTATCTTGTTACAAATGCTTCGTGCATTCAGATATAGCACCTTTAATTTTAACTTACTATTATTCCCTGATGTGGGCTTCGTCGCTAATGAGCCTCATTACCATTATTAAACTCTGTCCCTTCCTGACAAAACTGCTTATTTTACCCAAATCATTACTCTGCTCTGCAGCCTTGACTTTTCTCTTCAGACTTATAAATTTACCCTTATCTGAACCCTCCCTTCTCATTAGTTTAAACTCCTCTCTACCACCCTAGTTATTCGATTCATCAGGACACTGGTCCCAGCCTGGTTTAAGTGGAGTCCGTCCCAATGGAACAGCTCCCTCTTTCCCAAGTAGTGGTATCAGTGCCCCATGAATTTAAATCCCTGCCTCCCACACCATTCTTCCAGCCACGCATTTAACCATCTAATCTGCTTGTTCCTATGCCAATTTGCGTGTGGCTCAGGTAACGATCCAGAGATTATTACCTTTGAGGTTCTGCTTTTTAATTTGTACCCTAGCTCCTCAAAATCGCTCAACAGAACCTCATTCCTAGTTCTACCTATGTCGTTGGTTCCTACGTGGACCATAACAACCGGCTTCTCCAAGTTCTTTTCCAGCTGAAAGGAGATGTCCTTAACCCTGGCACCGGGCAGGCAACATAGCCTTCAGGACTCCTGGTTGCAGCTGCGGAGAACAGTATGCATCCCCCTGACTATACTATCCCCTGGCACTACCACATTCCTCATCACTCCCCCCACTTGAATGGTTACCTGTACCACTGTGCCGTGGTCAATTTGCCCATCCTCCCTGCAGTCTTTGTTCTCATCCACATCGATAGCAAGTACCTCGCACCTGTTGAACAATGGAAAAGGCAGAGGCTCCTCCAATGCATCTGCAGTCCCCTTAACTGCCCAAGTCGCAGTCACATCCTCCTATCCCAGACCACTAACCAAATCTAAACCATTACCTAACCTATGGGATGTGACTGCTTCCTAGGCCAAAATATCCAGGTAACTCTCCCCCTCCCTGATGCATCGTAATGTCTGCACCTCAGACTCCAGCTCAACAACTCTAAGCTGAAGTTCCTCGAGTTAGACACTTCGTGCAGTTGTGGTTGCCTGGGATCACACTGCTCTCCACAAACTCCCACATGCTGCAGATGCAGGACACCTCCTGCACAGCCATCTCTAGCCAACCTCGTTTCATATTTTTAATTAATTAAATTTTATGTAATTCACTCACTTGGTTTATTTTAAATAATTAATTAATTTAACTAAAACCAGCACCTCCTGCTCCAAATTCCCACTTAACCAAATTCTCACTTTCCCACTCTGTTTACGATGCATTATTAACGTTACGTTCTGTGGTTACACTCTGTGCCTTACCTCTATTTACTATTTTGTCCTGATCCTCAAGTTTAAGCCCATTTGCATTCTTTACGGTTATGGTTTTCACCTCAACTTTGACTGCCTTCTTACTGTTGTAGCTTAACTGTTATGTTTAGCCCCTGCTTTTTTTTTTAAGTCTTCACCCCTCTTAACATTTAACATTTTCTTATTTTCATCCTGGTGAACCCATTCTTCCTGCAGCATTTGTACAGGTCATTTTTCCAGGTCATTTTTCCTTCATTTAGGGTCACACTTGTTTAATCTGAGCATTCTGAATTAGTGGATGTGGTGTATTTGGACTTTCAGAAGGTTTTTTGATAAGGTCCCACATAGGAGATTAACGTGCAAAGTTAAAGCACATGGGTTTGGGGGTAAGGTACTGTCTTGGATTGAGAACTGGTTGGCAGACAGGAAGCAGAGTTGGAATAAACGGGTCTTTTTCCGAGTGGCAGGCAGTGACTAGTTGGGTACCGCAGGGATCGGTGCTAGGACTCCAGCTATTCACAATATATATTAATGATCTAGACGAGGGAACTAGATGAAATATCTCCAAGTTTGCAGACGACACAAAGCTGGGAGGGCGTGTGCGCTGTGAGGAGGATGCAGAGAAACTCCAGTATGATTTGGACAGGTTGGGTGATTATACTGCATTTGCCATGCATCTGCCCAATGTGGATAAATGTGAGGTTATCCATTTTGGTGGCAAAAACAGGAAGGCAGATTATTATCTGAACGGCAACAGATTGGGAGAAGGGGAAGTGTAATGAGACCTGGGTGTCCTTGTGCACCAGTCGCTGAAGGTAAGCATGCAGGTGCAGCAGGCGGTTAAGAAGGCAAATGGCATGTTGGCCTTCAGTGAGAGGATTCGAATACAGGAGCAAGATTGTCTTGCTGCAGTTGTACAGGGCCTTGATGAGACCACACCTTAAGTATTGTGTGCAGTTTTGGTTGCCTTATCTGAGGAAGGATGTTCTTGCCATTGAGAGAATGCAGCGAAGATTCCTGATAGCTGGGATGGCAGGAATGACGTATGAGGAGAGATTGGGTCGATTAGGCTTATATTCGCTAGAGTTTATAAGAATGAGAGGGGATTTCATTGAAACTTATAAAATTCTAACAGGACTAGACAGACTAGATGCAGGAAGGATGTTCCCAATGGTGGGGAAGTCCAGAACCAGGGGTCACAGTCTAAGGATAAGGGGTAAGCCATTTAGAACTGAGAGGAGGAGGAATTTCTTCAACTAGAGAGTGATGAACCTGTGGAGTTCTCTACCACAAAAGGCAGTTGAGGCCAATTCATTAAATATATTCAAGAAGGAGTTAGATATATTTCTTAAGGCTAAAGGGATCAAAGGATATGGGGAGAAAGTAGGGACAGGGTACTGAATTTGGATGATCAGCCATGATCTCATTAAATGGCGGAACAGGCTTGAGGGGCTGAATGGCCTACTCCTGCTCCTATCTTCTATGTTTCTACGTTTCCTAAATGGCCGACCCCTTATTCTGAGACTGTGACCCTTGGTTCGAGACTCCCCAGCCAGGGGAAACATCCTCACTGCATCTACCCTGTCAAGCCCTGTAAGAATTTTGTATGTTTCAATGAGATCACCTCTCATTCTCCTAAACTCTAGAGAATATAGGCCGAGTCTACGCAATCTCGCCTCATAGGACAATCTGCCCATCCCAGGAATCAGTCTGGTGAACCTTTGTTGCACTCCCTCTATGGCAAGTATATCCTTACTTAGGTAAGGAGACCAAAGCTGTACACAATACTCCAAGTGTGGTCTCACCAGGGTCCTATATAATTGCAGCAAGACGTCTTTACTCTTATACTCAAATTCTCTTGCAATAAAGGCCAATATACCATTTGCTTTCCTAATTGCTTGCTGTACCTGCATGTTAACCTTCAGTAATACATATACAAGGACACCCAGGTCCCTCTAAACACCAGCATTTCCCAATCTCTCATCAAATTTTGTGTCTTAAAATACTCCTGTGCAGCACCATGGGATGTTTTATTATGTTAAAGGAGCTATATAAATACAAGGTGTTGTTGTTGAAAAAATACTCAGCTTTTCTATTTTTCCTGCCAAAGTGGATAACTTCACATTTCTCCACATTATATTCCATTTGCCATGTTCTTGCCCACTCACTTAGCCTGTCTATATCCCCATGAAGTCTCTTTGCATCCTCCTCACAACTTACCTTCCCACATAGCTTTGTATCATCAGCAAACTTGAGATATTACATTTGGTCCCCTCATCCAAACCATTGATGTATAGATTGTGAATATCTGAGGCCCAAGCACTGATCCTTGCGGTACCCCACTAATTACAGCCTGCCAACCCGAAAATGACCCATTTATTCCTACTCTCTGTTTTCTGTCCGTTAACCAATCCTCAATCCATGCTAGTATATTGCCCCCAATCCCATGTGTTGAGTCTGTGCTTTCCAAATGTAGTTATGCTGAATAACTGGACACAGACAACAGAATACTTAAACAGGTCTTTAGTAACTGAGGGTCAGGGCTGAACTGAAATACAATTTGCTCCACAGGGTTTATATACCGGTGTGGTCACCACCGGTACTACAATATACAGGAGCCATTAGAAAGTAGTCCATCACCTTAAGGTAGTCTCTTAAGGTGGTACAGGTTACATACACTACAATTCCTCCCCTTTTAGCTTAACAGTGTACACCCCAATTTAAACATAACATGGATAACATATATACAACTTTCATACAAAACTGTTCAAAGATTCAGTCTCTGAGGAGGCCTCCTGATCCAGGCCGGATAACGCCTTTCAGGGGTCTCTGGTTCTTGTTGCTGGGGTGACTCATCCATTTGATCTCTTATGGATTGAACATCATCATGTACGTTTGAGTCTGAGGTAGATGCTACAGGCTCAATAACTTCTTCAACTGGTGTCTCTGCCATAGACATGGGGGTCGACCCTTGTTCTCGATTCCACAAGTTGGTCAGCATGACTTCGTATTACGTTCTCACCAACGTCTACCGTATACATCAAGGGTCCTTGTCGGGCACGAATTGTTCCGGATTGCCATTTATCATTCCTATAGTCCCTGGCCAACACTGGTTGTCCTATTTCGAAACTCCGAGTGGCCTTGTTATTTACGTGCTGGAATTGTTTGTTTTCGACTTCCCTACGCACATTGGGTTTTAACAAATCCAACCGGGACCGCAACCTCCTGTTATAAAACATTATGGCAGGGCTTTGATTTGTCACTGCATGTGTGGCGTTTCGATATGCCATCAGGAAATTGTCCACCTTGTGTTGTAGTGGAATATGGTCTTCGCTCATGGCCTTTATCGCCTTTTTGAACGTTTGTACAAATCTCTCGGCCAACCCATTGGTAGCCAGATGATATGGGGCAGATGTATAGTGTTTCACCCCATTCTTTTTCATTAATTTCTGGAATTCTTCTGACACGAACTGTGGTCCGTTGTCTGAACATATTTGTTCCAGCAACCCATTCCTTGCAAATATGGTTCTTAGAACTGCGATCGTCTTTTCAGAGGTAGTGGTCGACATCTTAATCACTTCTGGCCATTTAGAATGTGCGTCTACCGCTATCAAAAACATGGAATCCATGAATGGACCTGCAAAGTCGATATGCACACGTTGCCATGGGGTTGAAGGCCATTCCCACGGATGCAGCGGTGCAATTGGAGGTGCGTTTTGAACTTTTTGGCACCCTGAGCAGCTTTTAGTCAGATCCTCTATTTGTTTGTCGATACCTGGCCACCACACATAAGCCCTAGCAAGGCCTTTCATCTTGACTCCCCCCAGATGACCTTCATGCAGTTCCTTCAGAACGCTCTCCCTTAATTTAGGAGGAATAATCACCCTTGTTCCATACATCAATGTTCCTTGACAGACGGACAGCTGTTCTCGTCTGGCTGAGAATGCAGGTAACAGTGGTTCGCCATGTGCTGGCCATCCCTTCACTGTCAAATCGTAGACCCGAGACAGTGTCGGGTCGTTTCGGGTCTCTCTCTCAATACTCGCATTGGTGACTGGCAAGCATTCGATGATGGTCGAGTGAAATATCTCGACAGGGTCAACTGCCGGTGCCTCTTCCGCTGTAGGTAGTGGCAGGCGCGACAGCCCATCAGCATTACCATGTTGCTTTGTACCTTTGAATTCGATATCATATTGATGTGCCCCTAGGAAAAGGGACCATCTCTGAAGCCTCTGCGCCGTCATAACCGGAACACCCTTCTTAAGGGTAAAAATGGAAACCAACGGCTGGTGATCTGTCAGCAGCATAAACCTTTGGCCTTGCAGGTAATGGTTAAATTTCTTAACTCCCCACACGAGGCTGAGAGCCTCCCTATCTATCTGAGCATAGTTGCGCTCTGCGGAGGTCAATGATCTGGATGCAAACGCGACTGGCCTTTCCAAGCCATTTGGCAACTTGAGAGCACTGCCCCGATACCATATGGAGAAGCATCACAAGCTAAACGAATAGGCAGCGTTGGGTTAAAGTGAGCCAACACTTCCTTAGAGGTGATCAGTGCCTTGCTTTTTTGAAAAGCCCGCTTACAGTCCTCGCTCCACTTCCATGGTACTCCCATTTGCAAAAGAGTGTTCAGCGGGTGTAACACAGTGGATAAATTTGGAAGAAACTTGTGGTAATAGTTAATCAACCCAAGGAACGACCTCAACTGGGATACATTTTCCGGAGCGGGAGCTTTCACAACAGCTTCGATCTTGTCAGGTGACTTATGAAGCCCCTCCTGGTCAATGACGTGACCGCAGTATGAGATTCGCTTCTGAAAGAACTCACATTTCTGGCGATTAACTCCGAGTCCATATTCTTTCAATCTGGTGAGCACCTGCTCCAAATTCGCGAGGTGTTCCTTATCATCATCTCCTGTAATCAGAATGTCGTCCAGGTAGCATTGTGTGCTTGGAATTCCCTGTAATACCTGCTCCATGGCCCTTTGCCAAATCGCTGGAGCCGATGCCACTCCAAAAACCAGTCTATTATACCGATATAAGCCCTTATGTGTGTTGATCGTGAGATACTGGCGTGACGCTTCATCAACTTCCATCTGTAGGTACGCCTGCGCCAGGTCTATCTTGGTGAAGTGTTTCCCGCCAGACAGCGAAGCGAAGATATCCTCAATCCGCGGAAGCGGATATTGCACCGTGTGAAGAACCGGATTAACAGTGATCTTGAAATCGCCACAGATGCGAACCTTCCCAGGTTCCCCTGGCTTGTTGCTCAACGAACGCTTCATGACAGGAACAATGGGTGTGGCCCACTCACTCCAGTCCACCTTAGACAGTACTCCTGAATGTTCTAGCCCTTCCAGCTCTGCTTCCACAGCAGGTCGTATCGCATAAGGTACCGGTCTGGCTTTGAAAAATTTTGGGTTTGCATGCTCTTCAACCTTGATGTTTGCCGTAATTCCTTTCAGTGTTCCCAGTCCCTGTTGGAACACCTCCTTAGCATCGTCCAATATTTTGGACAGTCGTTTAGGTTTGACGTCGTCCTCTTTACAGGAATCTACAGTTAGTGCTTGTAAGGAATGCCAGTCCATATTTATTCTCCGGATCCATTCCCGTCCCAGTAGTGGCGGACCTCCATCAGGTAACACATACAAGTCCATTCCCTGACTTTCTTTACCATTGTAGACCACCTTTACCTTTATCTTTCCGATGGGGTATACTCTTTGCCCCGTGTATATTTTCAATACAATCTCCGTATCCCTCAGGGGAATGTGTGAGAATAACCTTTTGTAATCTTGCTTATTCATGACCGTCAATGCCGATCCAGTGTCCAATTCCATCTTCACTTGGACTCCTGCTATCCGAAGCATGACCCAGATAGTTTGGTGGTCTGCTGTGTTACCCACATTATGTATTTTTAGACAACCCAGTTCCTTACTGCTGGAGTCTGAATCCGTCTTCTGTTCATCCGAACTGTTCTCTGTCACCTTGTGTACTTTTTTGTACTTCTCCTGCGGTGACTTTTTGTTGCTGGTCTTCTTTCCTGACCGGCATACTCTCGCTATGTGACCAAGTTTGCCACATTGCCTGCATTCTTTATCTTTGAACCAGCACTGGTTCTGATCATGCGTTGTCCTTCCGCAACGATAGCACTTTACTGCGCCCAATGCCATTTCATTGGTGCTGAATTCCGATGGCCTTTGCCGCATTTCTGCAGTGTCTCGTGCTGCTGCCTCGTGCGATGCTGCAATGCTGAAAGCTTTGTCCAGCATAAGATCCTTTTCCTCTAGCAGTCGCTTCTGGGTTCCTTCCTTTAGTAGCCCACACACGAACTTATCTCTGAGCGTCTGCTAGTCCTGCACCGAACTGACAGTACTTTGATAACTTGCGCAGTTCGATTAAGAATTCAGCGTTGCTTTCCTCTTTAAGCTGAATTCTTTTGTAAAATTTAAATCGTTCCGCTATCAGCAGCGGCGTGGGGTTTAAATGCTCTTGCAGGATAGTAACAATATCCGCGAAACTCTTTCCTACCGGTTTATCTGGTGTTACAAGGTGCCTTAATAACCCGTACGTCTTCACACCCATCGAGTTTAATAGGGTTAGTGCTTTCTTATCCACCGGTACCTCATTCGCTGTACAGTAAACTTCAACGCATTCCACATAAGTGGCCCAATCTTCTACATCGCTATCAAAAGCAGTGATGTTACCCGTTTTTGGCATCCTTGTTGAGTTTCCTTTATTTTATTTTTCAAAATGGCGGCTTCCCGCGCTTGGCAGCTTTTCCCGCGCTTGTCTTCTTCCCCCGCCGACTAAAATGGCGATTACCGCGCTGTTGCCATTCTCGCCTCCCAGCGGTCCTTTATTTCCCCCGACGCTGCTGCTCTTGTTCCCTGCCGCTCCCGCGGTCCTCGTGGACATTAACGCTTTTCTGGCTGCTGCGCGTCTCTGCCCCGATTGCAGTCCGGCCCCTGACACCGGCTGCGGTCGTGTTCTCCGCCCTTTTCTTCGTTTTCCCTCCCCTTCTCCCACTGACAACTCGGCCGACTTCCCCTCCGTGCCGCTCGATCGGGCTTACCCGCCGCTGTCGTAGAAGGGATGATCACTGCCTGTTGCTGATGGTGGACTTCGTGGCCAGCAAACCAAACCGGGTTCCCGATGGCCTCCCGTGCGATGCAGTGCTCAGCAGGATGTTGAGGGCGGGTGCCCCTTTTCGACGCCCGTTCTGAGGACGAAGCTTCCTTGGATGCAAAACTGCCGCTAGGTACGATCAGACTCGTCGCCACTGTTGAGTCTGTGCTTTCCAAATGTAGTTATGCTGAATAACTGGACACAGACAACAGAATACTTAAACAGGTCTTTAGTAACTGAGGGTCAGGGCTGAACTGAAATACAATTTGCTCCACAGGGTTTATATACCGGTGTGGTCACCACCGGTACTACAATATACAGGAGCCATCAGAAAGTAGTCCATCACCTTAAGGTAGTCTCTTAAGGTGGTACAGGTTACATACACTACACCATGAGCTCTAATTCTGTTTAATAACCTCGTGTGGCACCTTAGCGAATGCCTTCTGAAAATCCAAATACACCACATCTATTGGTTCTCCCTCATCTATTCTACTAGTTACAACCTCAAAACACTCGAACAGATTTGTCAAACACAATTTCCCTTTCATAAATCAGTGTTGACTGTCCAATCCTATTATTATTTTCTAAGTACCCTGTTACCAAGTCCTTAATAATAGATTCTAGCATTTTTATACTACTGATGTCAGGGAACACTGAGTGGCCCTTTCTTGTTCAGTGCTTTATCATGTTCTTAATCTTACCCAAGGCCTATCCCTTCCAAACAAGGCACTCAACAAGGAGGAAGTTTCAACATTGTTGACTTAACCCAACGAGCAAAAAAAATGCTTTGACGCAAAAGGCAACACAAGATAGTTACAAAAACATGCAGCAATAATGTGAAGCAAAGGAAAGAAACCCATGTGACATTTCACTCCAGGAATGTTATAAAGTGAAGCTTCTTTGAAAATATTTTTTGTCTGTGTAATAGGTCAGCTGCAAATCCAACAAAAAAAATCTATTGGACCAATAAATTGCAAATACCAAAGCCTTTGTACATCTGAGTATTGCAGAGATAGCCTCATGTACCCTCCCAAAGTGGGATTCTGTCTGTGATTTGATTCAAACATTGAAATATTTTGATTTATTTTCCTCTCATTGATATTGCCTACAATGGGCCTTGAGTGCATACATCTCAAGGACCCATGTGACAGTGGAGCCGAGCTGCAAGCTGTCCTTGAGACAGATTGGAGATGGAAGAGGGCGCACGTTCACCAACATGTGAAAGACTCAAAGCTGCCTGACTCTCAGAATTGAATGCCACATTTCATGCAGTGTGCAAGCCAAGGTGACTGAAAAATGTCAGAAATGTTTCTTTAATTTGATGCAAAAAAAATACAAAGATTTGGAAATTGTGAATATTCATCACCACCATCTTGTTTCACAACTATTTCAAACCTGGCTATGAGTTGTTCTTCCAAGTAAATTCTCTACAGGCACCTATACAAGATTTCTTGTGAGCTTCTTCTATTTCAGCTCCAGTGTGGAACTGAGCTATACAGACCAGGAAGGTCGCAGGTTCAATTTCCCCATTCTATGCAGATCTCAGCCAGGGTAGTCTTAATGGGTGCTATAGTTGGCCTCAGTGTCTCTGAACTAGGATGACAAAAAAATCAGCCATGGTTCCCAAGTTTGATCACTATTCAGTGCTCCCTGCTGGAATGTGCGTGAATGCTAGATGAGGACAAGATCGAGTTCAGTTGCAATGTCCTCTATGGTCAAACAGCTTCCCTACATCCACTATTTAGGCTCATGCGTTAAAAAAAAATGGATGCTAGTGTGGCAAACTGAAGGGCTGCTGTCACCATCAACCATGGAAATGTACCCCCAGCATTAGTGACCATTTGGGGAAATGGGAAGGGAAAATTGAGGGGGGGAAATGTAAACAACAGTCTGTGGCCTAAAACTACTTTCTGGGAGGAGTCAATGTGACGAAGTGATCCCATGTAGGCCCTGGCTTCAAACATTCAAGTCTAATTCAAAGGCCCTTTGCTATTAGCTATTACCTTTCTTAAATTAAGAGTGTACTTTTATTAGCAACTAGCTGGGGGTGCCCGGCGTTGCCAGGGCAATTTTGGGCCGCGCGGTCTCCCTGCCCCTATCTGTCCCCCCTCGCTCTCCCCCTCTCCCTGTGCTGTCCTCTCCCTCCCTCCCCTCTCCCTGCCTAGCGCCTGAGGCCCGGTGCCATTGTGATACCGGCCATGCGGGGCCTAGCACTTCAGGGCCGAGACGGACCCGAGCTGAGCTCCCCCGCGGATCGCGTGGCTGACGGCCGGCCGCTGCCCCGACCACTGCGTGTGTCGGGCCGAGCGGCTGCAAGGCACGGCCTGAGTGAGCCCAACTTACCTGCCGCTCCGGCGGGGCGGGAGCGGGATCGGGAGCCGCAATGTGGGGGTTTCTTTTGCTGCTGCTGTCCCTGTGAGGATGGAAAAAATGGAGGCGAAGTTTAGGGAGGCTGGAGGATTAGGACCCGCCCGTGACGCACTGATTGGTCAACCATCAGGTGAGTGAACTGTAGGATTGGTCAAGGAGCATGTCACTCAACGCTAATGAGAGGTAGGATTGGTCAACCGCTAATGAGTGGATTTTTGAATGTTTTTTGTATACTGTCCAAACAATTTTTGTCTGACGAAAAAGTAAATACACCTACGAGAGTCCCCTAACGAAAAGATTTCTTGCGATATAACATACGTGTCGGTACGCTCTATAACTTTTGATTGTATAGACAGAGAGAGAGAGAGAGAGGGGCAGAGAGAGAGAGGCAGAGAGACAGACCGGTTCAGACAGAGAGACATACCGGTTTATATATATAGATGTGCATTTAACCCAATACCAAACTGAGATTATTGGTGAATCTTTAGTTTTCTTGTCCCATTCCTCCAGCAACTAACACCACCACATTAGATAACAGGTCATTTAACTTAGTTATTGTTTGTGGGACCTTGTAGTGCAGAAATTGGCTGCCATGTTTGCCTGCAAATCAACAGATGTTAGATTTGAAAGTATTTCATTGGCTATACGCTACTTTGGAACATCCCGAGAACATAAAAGTCACTACATAAATGCAAGTTCTTTCTTCTAATAACAAACAGTCAGTGCACTTCAGAAAGTAATTCATTGTGTGTGAAGCATAAATGCAAGTCTTTCTTTTTTATCCTATCTTGAACCTGAGAAAGTTCTACATAGATAGGCCTGAACCCCAACAAGCAAAACTCCAAATGATACATCTATTCTCATATTTCTTCTATCCAGCCTGGCTGGCAATTACAGATGAGCCCCAAACCTCTGAGCCACAGGAACCATCATGTCCTGTGGACTATTTGAATATCTCGATCTGTACTTATCCCTATAATCTACAATCCCCTCTGTAATGCCATACACTGTAGTAGTGCTGTGAAAATTTATCCACAATATAAAGGCTGAATTTGTTCATTAAGGAATTATTGCCAACTGCTTCAAGAGGAATACATCACAAGAAGTATTTTTAACTGCTACAAACATAGGTATGAAGCAGTAGGACAGGAAAAGACCATCTGATGCACCCCATCCAGACATGGAACATCCAACATGCACTGCCAACCCACTCTCCAGGAAGGTTATCTCCTGGGAGAAGGGGGTGGGGGGGGGAAGTAGCAGAGCATTTAGGGAAATCCCGAGAAAATTCCTTTCACACCCCAAAAAGAAATCAAGTAAAAGCTCAGAGACCTCACGAGTGTTACTAGTCCCAGCTGTTTAATATTAATTACGCCTGTTCATTAACCTTTTCGCCTAGGGTATATTTTTTCCCAACCTGCCTTCTATAAGTTGAGCTGTCCTCCTAGGAAATTTACCAGCTCCCTTTTGCAGGTTTGTACACTTCAGTAATCAGTTCCAGAAGGTTATGACTGTGAAAAGACATACATCCTAGCATCTAACCAAACATTTTGCTTACATATTTTATACTCATTCCCTCTAGCATCCCTATCTAAGTCAAACAATAACTATGCAGACAGATTCTACTCCCTTCAATTAAAAAAAACTTGGAGATATGATTAAGTCTACCTTTCTTTTATTAAAGAAGCCCCATTGAAACATGGGAGGACCACCTTTCAGGGGGATGTTGTGCCCCCTTTACTTTATCTCACCCTGCACCACTGCCCACATGCCCATGGGATGGCAGTTGGGAACTGTGGTAAACCACTGCTAACTCTGTACATGTCTGTGTGGTAAACCACTGTTAACTCTGTACAGGTCCGGGCATGTCTCCGCCCATGGCTCCACCCCTAAACCCGGGTAGAAAGGTGACTCACCACCCTTCCCCCAGGAGCTCTTAGGATGGATCCACTAGCAGAGGCATGCTCCAGTTCTTAGTCAACAAAAGCCTACTTCGTATAAGTTCAACTCGTAGTCTTTGGTGTTGTTGATAGTGCATCAATTTTATTGACTAAATTTTTGACATGGAGCAAATCTTGAAGCCGGAACATTTAGACCTGGATCCTCAAACAGCAGATGCAGCCAATAACTTTGAACACTGGCTGAGCTGTTTCGAAGCCTTCCTGGAGGCCTCCAGCACTACCGTCACTACAGATGACGCGAAACGGCTTGTCTTGAACTCACGGGTGAGCCGAGTCTACTCGATCATCCGAGACGCCACAACTTACGCGGCCGCCATCGCGACGCTAAAGGAACAATACGTGAGGCCTGTTAACGAGGTCTACACCAGACACCTCCTGGCTACCCGAAAACAGCGCCCCGGGGAATCGGGTGCCGAATATTTACTGGCACTGAGAGTCCTCGGCCGGGCCTGTAATTGCAAAGCGGTGACGGCCAAGGAATGCACGGAAGACCTGATCCGAGACGCCTACGTAGCCGGCATCAGGTCCAACTATACTCGGCAGAGGCTGCTGGAACAGAGGGGGCTCGACCTGCAGAAGACGGTGGCCCTCGCTAACTCGTTAGACGTGGCCCTCCAGAACATGGACGCCTACCCCCCTGACCGGATGGCCACGTGGATGTCACGGGAGCAGCCATCTTGGGACCCGGTAAGGCCACAAGCCGCCAGCAGCCCAACTACAGCTGCAATGACCAGAGGCCAGAAATGCTACTTCTGCGGCCAGGCCAAGCACCCCAGACAGCAATGCCCAGCAAAGGACGTGACCTGCTCCAAATGCGGCAAGAAAGGCCACTACGCGAGTGTGTGCAGGGCGAAATCGACCCCCAATTCCAGCAGCGTCGCGTGTGAACCGTGCAGGCTGCCATTTTGGACCCCACCAACCACGTGTGAGCCGAGGGCCACCATTTTGGGCACAACCAGCCGCGGGGGAGCCGCCATCTTGGACACCATTTCGGGACCAGGCCCCCGGCGCAGGCGAATACTACAGCGACCCACCGACCTCGACGATGGCCTCCATCACCCTGGACCAATCTAGGCCCCATCAACTAGCCAGGTCCATGATGAACGTAAAGGTAAATGGCCATGCCACAAATTGCCTTTTCGACTGCGGAAGCACGGAGAGCTTCATCCACCCCGACACGGTGCGACGCTACTCCCTATCGGTTATGCCCACACGCCACCAGGTCTTTATGGCCTCAAAGTCCCATACGGCGGACGTCGGCGGCTACTGTGTAGCGACTCTGACAGTGAACGGCGTGGAGTACAGAGATTTTAAATTCCTCGTCCTGCCACAGCTCTGCGCTCCCGTACTGCTAGGATTAGACTTCCAGTGCCATCTGGAGAGCGTCACGATGGCATATGGCGGGCCCCTGCCCCCACTTACAGCCTGCAGCCGGCAGAATTTAAACACGGCGCCGCGCAAAGTATGCAGCCTGTCCACCCTGAAGGTCAAAGCCCCCCCGTTGTTCGCTAACCTCACCAAAGACTGCAAGCCAATTGCTACTAAAAGCAGGCGGTACAGTGCCGGGGATAGGAGCTTTATTAAATCAGAATTAGAAAGACTCCTGAGGGAAGGGATTATCGAGGGCAGCGCCAGCCCATGGCGAGCCCAAGTAGTGGTAGTGAAGACCGGCGAAAAACAGCGCCTGGTTATTGATTACAGCCAGACGATCAATCGATACACGCAATTAGATGCATACCCACTTCCCCGCATATCTGACATGGTCAACCAGATAGCACAATACCGGGTATTCTCGACGATTGATCTGAAGTCGGCATACCACCAGCTCCCCATCAGGCCTGAGGACCGCCAGTACACGGCCTTCGAGGCCAACGGTCGCCTCTACCACTTCCTCCGAGTCCCCTTCGGCGTCACCAACGGGGTCTCGGTCTTCCAAAGGGAGATGGACCGGATGGTTGACCAGAACGCGCTGCAGGCCACCTTCCCCTATCTAGACAACGTCACCATCTGCGGCCATGACCGGCATGACCACGACACCAACCTAGAAAAATTCCTCCGTACGGCCCAACGGCTGAATCTGACATACAACAGAGAAAAATGTATGTTCCGCACCACGCGCCTCGCTATTCTTGGCTGCGTGGTGGAAAACGGAGTCATCGACCCCGACCGAATGCACCCCCTCCTGGAACTACCCCTCCCCCACTGCCTAAAAGCCCTGAAGAGATGCCTAGGGTTCTTCTCTTACTACGCCCAGTGGGTGCCCAACTATGCGGACAAAGCCCGGCCCCCCTCATCAAGTCAAACTCCTTCCCCCTGACGGCAGAGGCCCGTGTGGCCTTCACCCTCATAAAAGAGAACATTGCGAAGGCCACAATGCACGCAGTGGATGAGTCCATCCCTTTCCAAGTGGAGAGCGATGCATCCGACTTCGCCCTAGCCGCAACCCTTAACCAGGCGGGGAGACCCGTGGCCTTCTTTTCACGGACCCTCCAGGGCCCTGAAATTCGACACTCCTCAGTCGAGAAGGAGGCCCAGGCGATAGTGGAGGCTGTACGGCACTGGCGGCATTACCTGGCCGGTAAACGTTTCACCCTGCTCACTGACCAACGACAGTAGCATTTATGTTTAACAACAGGCAAAGGGGGAAAATCAAAAATGATAAGATATTGCGGTGGAGGATCGAGTTATCCACCTACAACTACGATATCTTATACCGGCCCGGGAAACTTAATGAGCCCCCAGACGCCCTATCCCATGGGACATGTGCCAACGCACAAGTCGATAGGCTACGGACCCTCCACAATGATCTCTGCCACCCGGGGGTCACCAGGTTCTTCCATTTTATTAAAGCTCGCAACCTGCCTTACTCCATTGAGGAGGTCAGGACCATGACCAGGAACTGCCAGGTCTGTGCCGAATGCAAACCACATTTTTATAGGCCAGACAGGGCACACCTGATTAAAGCCACCCGCCCCTTCGAACGGCTCAGCGTCGATTTCAAGGGGCCCCTTCCCTCCTCTGACCGCAACACGTACTTCCTCAATATTATTGACGAGTACTCCCGTTTCCCCTTCGCCATCCCCTGCCCGGACATGACCAGCGCCACAGTCATCAGGTGCCTCACCGACCTGTTCGCCATATTTGGTTTCCCCAATTACATCCACAGCGACAGGGGCTCGTCGTTCATGAGCGACGAGCTGCGCCAGTACCTGCTCGAGAAGGGCATAGCCACGAGCAGGACTACCAGCTACAACCCCCAGGGTAACGGACAGGTAGAGAGGGAGAACGCAACGGTGTGGAAGACCGCCATGCTTGCCCTAAAATCCAAGGGCCTCCCAATCTCCCACTGGCAAGATGTCCTCCCCGATGCGCTCCACTCCATACGATCACTGCTCTGTACTGCCACAAACGCCACCCCTCACGAGAAGATGTTCGTCTTCCCCAGGAAATCCACCTCGGGGACATCACTACCGCCATGGCTGACGTCTCCGGGACCCGTCCTGCTCAGGAAACACGTGAGGAGCCATAAGACGGAACCCCCTGGTCGAAAAGGTTCACCTCCTCCACGCCAACCCACAGTACGCCTACGTGGCGTATCCTGATGGGCGGGAGGACACAGTCTCAATTCGAGACCTCGCACCCTCAGGTACCACCCAAAACACCATCGATCACCATCCACTACCTCCACCCACCACCACTACCCACGACGCACCACCGGGGTGTCTACCACGAACTGACGACATGCCGGTGCCATCCCTACCCCGAGAGGACGACACGCCAGTGCTCCGTCCCACGCGAGAAGCGGCCGCGGGCAAAGAACCGCCGCAACCGGCGCCACGAAGATCATTACGGCAGACAAGACCCCCGGAGAGACTATCGTATATGAACTTTTGAAACACTTCACCCCGCCGGACTCTTTTTTAAACGAGGGGTGAATGTGGTAAACCACTGCTAACTCTGTACATGTCTGTGTGGTAAACCACTGTTAACTCTGTACAGGTCCGGGCATGTCTCCGCCCCTGGCTCCACCCCTAAGCCCGGGTATAAAGGTGACTCACCACCCTTCCCCCGGGAGCTCTTAGGATGGATCCACTAGCAGAGGCATGCTCCAGTTCTTAGTCAATAAAAGCCTACTTCGTACAAGTTCAACTCGTAGTCTTTGGTGTTGTTGATAGTGCATCAGGAACACCGAAGCCTATTTCTGCATATATGTGCAGCTGAATGGTGTCACCGTGAGTTCCCGTTTGAACTTAGGCATTTTCATTGAGCAGCCATGACATCACTGATGCCAAGATGTAACCAATCTCCCATGTTTAGTGGGCCAAGCGCCGGACCACATCCTCAGAAAAAGGGGGGTCTCTGCTGCCACTGGCATAAGGAAGGGAAGGTCGTTTATATCAGTGCTTGCAATATATAAAAGAACCAAAAAGGCTCAAAACAAGAAACTCAACAAAGCTCTGCTAAAAGCCCCATATCTGAAATGCTGTGTCAAGTTAATATGCATATTTAATCATCAATTATACAGAGCAATTCCTTAATTAAGGAGGTTACTGTTGACAGTGTGGCTTCATTTATATTCAGACTCTCAAATGTAGTTGTCCTTAATAGATAAAGGAACATTATACTAAATAATGTGTGTCACGCCCACCTGCAAACTATTTAAATAGTGTGAATATTCATTGGAAATGCTTTCTGCTTCCTGCTGGGGGACAATTAGGCTTGAAATGAATATTTCTCAGCTGTGGCTGTTTAATATTAATTACGCCAATACCTTCATTAACCCGTTCACGTCTGGTTTCTTTTCCAGTAAAGGTAAAAATGCAAATAAAATAAAGGCCTAATTCCACAATCGATTGCTCCTGGTGCTCACAAGGAGCGCTGGCCGAGATATTGCAGAACGGGAGCATCTAATTATCGCCACGTTAGTTCAAATGGACAGGAAATCAGAGACTGCAGTCCCACAAGTTCCCAACCAGCCTCTCTGCGAGCGTCCCATTGGGGAAATCAGTTCTTATATTCTACACTCTGCTTCAGGCCTTCCTGATTCTCAGTGACAGGTTATCCTTCGTTAAACGAGTTTACATTTATAAAGCCCAGTTCATGTTCAAAAAAGCATCTTGCAGAGTTTTACAGGGGTAAGAGGTGGATGCTGAGCAGCAAGTAAAGGAATTTAGATGGGAAGGTCAACGGCACCATCAGAGAGGTCAGCTTTTAAATGGTATTGTGGGAAATTAGCTTAACATTTGTCCAAAATTCCCCTCTACTATTTTTGCAGGACTCTCAATCCATTTATTTTAAATTGCCTCTGTTAAAATAGCAGAGACAGGAATTGCAGATGTGTGCGTTAATTGTGGCACTTCATGGCACGCACGTTGCCTAAATGGACAGAGAAAAATGGTGGGAACTGTGCAGGCGATGGCTGCGCGCAAGTTCTCCCAAAATTTGTCCTGATGCAAAGTGCTGGCACGTCATTTATTTTCTGTCACACCGGAAAGACACGAAGGACAATCATTTTTAAAATTTTTTTTTTTACAAACGCTCCACAATTTGTGATACATTAATAAAACAAGCGTCAGTAGCTGTGTATGTTTTTATTTCAGTAAGTAGAGCATGACTCAGCTTCACCCTCCTTGGAGAGCCAGCTGTTATTGTGCTGTGGCCTTTTCAAATAAAACCGAAAAGGCCGGCACGTAAAAGAGGGCCGAACCATCCTTGCTTTCGAGCAGCTCTGTTTCCAAGAACTTAGATTGTTTTGAAAGCAAAAGAAAAGAAAGCTTTCTGATAATTCAGCTGTTTTTCAGCTGGCACCTGCCTGCAAAGCAGATGGCTTTATTAAGAGACTAATCCATTTTACCAAGTCACAGGATACTCAGGTAGGCCCTGCTTCCACCAGGCTGGATTAGTGAGCTGTCACAGCTTTTAGCTGCCTTTTGTACGACAGGCTTCTGACGACTTTTGTTTGTTTTTATTTCTGCGCTCCCTGCTCAAGAACACAGCTGCACTCGGGAGATTAGGAGATAGGCGTCACATTAATGCAAAAGATATCACTACAGTGTTTGGGAGTCATAGGGTCGTATTGTACTACTTACTGTGATCTTCCCATATTCTGTTTCACAACTGACATCAAAATAAATCGCAGCTACCTGCCTGTTTTGCTCTAATTTTCTTTCCTCCTCATCTGAAGATGCTGGGCTAGAATTTTTGATGACCTGTAGTTTGTGGAGAGTAGCAAGAGGAGCATCACAATAGTCAAGTCTTGAGGTGACAAAGGCATGGATAAGGGTTTCAGTGGCAGATGGTCCGAGGTAGCAGCAGACATAATAGGCAATGTTAGGCGAGATAGAGGGGGGTGTAAAAGAGGAGGGGGGTGTTGCAATATTAATCAAGGAGTCAATTACTGCTGTAAGGAGGGATGATATCTTAGCAGGTTCCTCTAATGAGGCCATATGGGTAGAACTTAAAAACAAAAAAGGGGGCAAGCACTTTGCTGAGAGTGTACTATAGGCCCCCAGTCAAGGGAAGATAGAGGAACAGAGATGTAGGCAAATCTCAGAGAAGTGTAGAAATAATAGGGTAATAATAGTAGGGGATTTCAGCTTCCCCAATATTAACTGGGATAGTCAGAGTGTGAAAGGCTTAGAGGGTGCGGAATTCTTATAGTGCATCCAGGAGAGCTTTTTGAGCCAGCATGTAGAAAGTCCTACAAGAGAGAAGGCGGTACTGGGCCTAATTCTAGGAAATGTAGCCAGGCAAGTGGTAGAAGTGTCAGTAGGAGAGCATTTTGGTGACAGTGACCATAGAGATTTAAGGTAGTCATGGAAAAGGACAAAGATGGACCAGAAATAAAGGGCTGGATTTTCATTCAGAAGTCAGGAAGAAGGTGGGACTACAACTTTCGGATTGTAGTCCCGCCTCCATCGAGATGCAGCCAATCCACGCGATTTTCACTTGATTGACCTTGTTGAGCCGGTCCAGTGGGCTCAGCAGGCCAATTAAGGGCCACCCAACAACAGGTGATGTCACAGACTGAAATTTCATCTGTCAAGACGTGTTGACAGATGAAATATCAGTGTTTCACAGCTGTTTGAAGCTGTCAAACACTGACAGTCTTACTTCTAACCCGAGACCTTCTACCCCGAGACCTTCTACGCAGACTCAGTTAGAAATCTCGCCGGCACTGAAAGCTGCAGGCTGTCACTTTTGACAGCTCGCGGCCATTCTGTTTTCTGTGCCAGCTGAATGATGGACTCCCGAACCTAGAGGAAGGAAGGCTGTAAAGGTAAGTACAGGTAATTTAAACTTCTTTACACACTTTTAGACACACCAAACACACTTACCTTTGCACTCATGCACCCATCACTCACCTGAACACCGACATCTCGACCCCTCCAAGTCCTTCAACCCGACTCCTCAAACCTGGCGTGGTTTGGAGCTGTCGGGAATCCCACACGACAGCCTTCAAAATAGGGATTAGGCTAAAAACTGCCTGTTAACAGGCAGTTAATTGGCACTAATCCCTTCCCGCCTCGGGTCGGCGGGTCCCAGTGCGGGGCAGGTACCCGCCTCCATTGAAACTTACATGGAGGCGGGTTTTGGGCGGGATGGTGTCGGGACCCCCGAATTCGGGATTTTAGCCCCCTGCACGCCTAAAAGCCTACCTCACGGCACACTGAAAATCGACCCCAAAGGTTCTAAATTGGGGGAAGGCTGATTTTAATATGATACGGCAGGGTCTGGCCAAAGAGGACTGGGATCAGCTACTTGTAGGAAAATCCACATCAAAGCAGTGGGAGTCTTTCAGAAAGAAAAGAGAGAGTACAACGCCAACATGTTCCCGTAACGGTCAAGGATGGGACCAACAAGCCCAGGGAACCCTGGATGTCAAAGGATATATAAGAACGGATTAGGAAAAAAAGGGAGGCTTTGGCAGATACAAAGGACTAAAAACAGTGGAAGCCCTAGAGGAGTATAGAAAGTGCAGGGGGGCACTTAAAAACGAAATTAGGAGAGCGAAGAGGGGGCATGAAAAACCACTGGCGGACAAAAATAAAGGAAAATCCCAAGGTGCTTTATAAGTATACTAGCTGGGGGTGCCCGGCGGTGCCGAGGCTTTTTTGAGGGCATGTTGTTGTTGGAAGAGAGAGAGGGAGCGACTAGGGGGAAGAGAGAGAGGGAAGGAGAGAGAGAGAGAGAGAGAGAGAGGGAAGGAGAGAGAGAGAGAGAGGGGGAAGGAGAGAGGGAGAGAGGGAGAGAGAGAGAGAGAGAGGGAAAGAGGGAAGGAGAGAGAGAGAGAGAGAGGGGGAAGGAGAGAGAGAGAGAGAGAGAGAGGGAAGGAGAGCGAGAGAGAGAGGAAAGGAGAGACGGGGTGAGAGAGAGAGAGAGAGAGAGACTGGGGGGAGAAGAGAGAGAGACTGGGGGGAGAAGTGAGAGAGAGAGACTGGGGGAGAAGAGAGCGAGAAAGAGATTGGGGGGAGAAGAGAAAGAGAGATTGGGGAAGAGAAAGAGAGTGGGAGTGTGTGAGAGAGAGAGAGAGAGAGAGAGACTGGAAGTGTGAGAGAGAGAGAGACGGAGTGTGTGAGAGAGAGAGACTGGGAGTGAGAGAGAGAGACTGGGAATGAGAGAGAGAGAGACTGGGAGTGTGAGAGAGAGAGAGACTGGGAGTGAGAGAGAGAGAGAGAGACTGGGAGTGAGAGAGAGAGACTGGGAGTGTGAGAGAGAGAGAGAGACTGGGGGGGAGAGAGAGAAAGAGACTGGGAGTGAGAGAGAGAGAGTCTGGGATTGTGAGAGAGAGAGAGAGAGAGAGAGAGAGAGAGAGTGTGAGAGAGAGAGTGGGAGTGTGAGAGAGAGGGAGTGTGAGAGAGAGAGAGAGTGGGAGTGTGTGAGAGAGAGAGAGAGTGGGAGTGTGTGTGAGAGAGAGAGAGAGAGTGGGAGTGGGAGTGTGTGTGAGAGAGAGACTGGGAGTGTGTGAGAGAGAGAGAGAGACTGGGAGTGTGTGAGAGAGAGAGAGAGACTGGGAGTGTGTGAGAGAGAGAGAGAGACTGGGAGTGTGTGAGAGAGAGAGAGAGAGAGAGAGAGACTGGGAGTGAGAGAGAGAGAGAGAGAGAGAGAGACTGGGAGTGAGAGAGAGAGAGAGAGAGAGACTGGGAGAGTGTGGTGATTATTCCTTGTTTAGTAAAAGTATTGTGATTGGTTGTTTGTTAACTGCCTTGGGATATATGTTGTAATCTCATTGGTAGTTGATGTCACATGATGTGTGGTGGCCACCTTAAATTCAGTTCTTTTCCAGCTTTGGTTGGGACTGGATGTGGAAAGATGTGCTGCAGATTTTAAAGTTAATAAAGCCTAGCTTTGGAAGGCAAATCTATTCTTTATTTCAATTTATTAACTTTAAGTTAGAATGGAGCGATATCTTCAACCAGAACGGTTCAAGGCTGACCCCAATTCTGCTGGAGTGGATGATAAATGGAAACATTGGTATTGTACATTTAAAAACTTTTTGGGCGTGTTGGCTCAAGAGTCTCTAAATAAGCTGAATATGCTGATCAACTACATTGCTCCGGATGTATATAAATATATTTTGGACTGTAAAACTTATGAAGTGGCTATTTCTACATTGGAAAAGATTTTTGTTAAACCAAAGAATGAGGTATTTGCACGTCACCTTCTATCTGCCCATAAGCAGCAGGTGGGAGAATCTTTGGATACTTATTTACAAGCACTTCGGTGCCTTAGTGTTAACTGTAATTATAAGGCCGTGACGGCTGAAGAATATAAGGAAGAATCGGTACGGGATGCTTTTATTAATGGATTACTGTCTAGATCAATTCGTCAGCGGTTGTTAGAAAATAAGACTTTGGATCTTAAAAGTGCCTTTGAGCAAGCTTCTACATTGGATGTGGCTCAGAGAAGTTCGGATTCTTATGCTCTTTTTAATCGGCCTGTGACTATGGTTTCGGCAGTTTCGGATGAAAAGGAATTATGTGGACTTAATGGGAGTGGTTTACTAGATTCTGAAACAGTTTCTACTTCGGCGGCTGTTGCCTCTAGGATTCAGAAGTGTTATTTTTGTGGGAATATCCGGCACCCTCGTCTGAAGTGTCCTGCTCGGGAGGCTGTGTGTTGTAAATGCGGCAAGAGAGGTCATTATGCACGCGTGTGCAAATCATCAGGTTCAATGACCTCCTCCTCTCCTGGCGTGGGAGGGCCCTCCTCTACCACCTCCTCCTCTG